>NW_028262409.1:0-203105 GCF_047370975.1 Nipponia nippon | reverse complement strand
AGAGATGGGTGCAACATTGCTTTGTCCTCACTCACAAGAGACCTCTACCAATCCCATGACCTTTCAAAAGGGATATTCCACAGAGAAATATCAGTCTTCCCCTGTAACTTCATTACCACTATTCTGCCTGTTAAATGCTGTATTTAATTTCTCTAATCGTTCATGTATTTTCACCTGTCCTGATACAATAAATAAGTCATCTTATTTACAGTTTCCTGATACAATAAAAGTCATCTTACCGGTAGACTGTCTAGACAAAGGCCCTTTCCATTATCCTCCAGTTTTCTCCTGCCCTCACTCTTTGTTCATTCAGATACCTTTCAGCTGTGCTGCTGCTTTGGGTTTCAGGGAGTTAAAGCTTACCCGTCTTTCAGTAGGACAATTGCTTTTGTAGCAAACTCTTCTATTATGTTTATCTCTACCTTTCTGTGTAGCTATCTATGTAAAACATTTCTCATAAGATTATCCTTTGTAGAAAGGCAACCTCATTAAGAGAGGTGGCTTGTAAGTAGCATATGCTTGAGAAGTGTATTGTATTTGTTTATGAAACTTTATCATGCTTTTACTTTTTGTTGCTTGCAAATAGGAAAAATCCTTCTGTGCCTGTGTGCAGCCAGTTGTCTAAGGAGATGAGGTGGGAGATGGTGCAATGGAGCTGTAACATTCAGCTCCCCAGAGGTCAGGGAAGTCTGATGTCAGGAAACTGATGTAAAATCCCAGGTGGCCAATGAGAGAAATGATGAGGTTGAGGAAGGGAGTGAAGCAAGGGCAAGGTTGTCACTACAGTGCCAGACCTCAAGGGACTGCTTTTCCTAGCTGTCCAGACTGCCTGAGGACACCCTCGGCATCAATACCAATTGGAGAATGCTGCTATCATCTCTGCTCTCAACTGAAATGAATAAAATATAACCTTTAAGAAAAGGATTTTTATTAGGTGCACTTGGAAATCTTCCTCCTTAGCTACACTATGAAATGACTCTACAATTAGCTGGACAAGTCTGGAAGAGTTGAAGAAAATCACAGGAAGAGAAATAGCTCGTTAGGGCTTTCTGTATTTTAATGAGCCCCATGCTGTAGTTGGCCCTGTGTGCGTGAACCTCAGATCCTGAGAGGAGACTGAACAAACCTCTCAAGAAGTCAAAGGCAGAAGCAAAACCTTGAAGCATTGATTGGCCCCCCTGAGGGCCATTACTGACAAAGCCTCCCCAAGGACTCATTAGAGCAGCTGACTGGAGGCTGTGACTGCAGGTAGCAAAGGCACTGTGCAGGGGGCTGTAATGCTGAGAAAACCCTTAACTGCTTCGATGAAGCAGCAAGGCCAAGTCCTAACCTGCAGGCCCTGGGAAGGAGATCCTGTCCCTCATGTCTGGCTCAGGGCTCTTCCTGGGGGCAGTGGGATGTGCGGATGAGCAATGCCAAGTGCAGAAAAACCGTGCAACACCTCCCGGCCTCCCCAAGCAGGGATGAGGAAGAAACAAAGTCCAGAGCCTCAAAATGAAATTTTGCGGCAGGCGTCAGTGGCAGAGGCTGCTGCCATAGCCAAGAGGACAAAGACCTCAGTCCTGTTGGGCTTAGGGGGAGGGTGTCTAGTTAGTGTCAGGGCATGGGCTCGCTTTGTGGATTAGGGTTTTGTGTAGGGCTGTTGTGAGGGTTAGGGTCAAGGCTAGCATTTTAGTGTTCGGGATAAAGGCTAGGAATTAGAGTGAGTAATAGGGTAAGAGTAAGCGTTTATGGCTTGGGGCTTTGGTTTAGAGGTAAGGTTTGAGGTTAGGGATTGAAGGAGTGGATTCCTATCAGGGGGAAGGTGCCATTTAGGGGTAGGATTAGGGCTTAAGCTTACTGGCTAGAAATAGAGTAGTTGCCGAACATGAATGTTTTCTTAGTATCACGGTGGCATCAAAATTACCCAAACATATCTTTCCTCTTCAAAATCTTTCATCTCTACTGGCCAAACCTCTCTTCCCTCCACCAAATCTTGTCCTAGCTGCCCCTGACCTCCACACATCTTTCATCTTGTTGGGGGGAGCATTTTGATGGCTTTCAAGACTTCAGAGTATCTCTCTCCCCACAGCTGCCTGGTCAGAAATGACCTCACAGCCAGCATCCAAGGGGACACAGTGTGCTGCTGTGCTGGAGAGGCCTCTTCACAGCCTACCCAGCAGCGCTGAAAGCAGGTGATGCCTTCCACCACCCCGAGGAACCCTGCCTGCCTACCAGCTCATGCTCCAGAAGGGCTCCCATATGTCCTGTGACACGTTTCCCACACGCATGCTTCAGCTACGCAGGGCAGTGGCCACCTCTTTGTGGATGAGTGAATCAAGCCCTGAATGTAAATTTTCAGGAAAAAGTTGAAACCTTTGCAGAAAAGAACTCAAATGTAATAGTTGAGAAAGTCTTCATTTCCAGCATGGCTAGCTTTTTAGGAATTGTCATTATTTTTTTCATCAATTTTTATTAACAGCAGGAAGGGCATGTACTGGCAAGCTGATTACGCTCCCTTGCTGTGTGTGGGTAGTTTTATGCAGCCACTTACCAAAATAAATTTTCTTACCAATCATTCAAATGGAGAAACATTGCTCAGAAGAACCACTCTATTTCTGTTGGCACCCTTTATCTCTCTAATTCTGCATCTCTTTTCTCCTTCCTCTGCTTATTCTGTCATCAAAAAGCTCTCCAAACAGGAGATTGACTGAATCCTAGAATAACTCAGGTTAGAAGAGCCCTGAATGTTGTCTTGTCTGACTCTCCTGCTCAAGGCAGGGAGAACTAGATGAGGGAGCGGAAGGTGAGCTCCATCCCATTGTACAGGGAGATAATAAAGTTGTTCAACAGTGTTGGCCCAAGTGCTGGTCCAGAGAGGTGCCGATAATGACTGGCTGCAAGGACGACTCTGTGCCAGTGGTGACATCTGAGCCTGATCGTGCGGTCATCCTCCCGTCCACCTCATCGTCTACCTTTACGCCTTTACAAGGCATTTTACAGAGGTCTCACAATGAAGCCAGCCAGCCCCACTTGCACCTCTCTGCACCAGAAGCCTTCTCCACAACTCACACTTCCAGGAGAGTGCCCAGGACACAGCACACACCTGTCTGGGTTTTCTGGGCCTGTTCAGAAGAGAGCCAGAAGTCATTTCTCCCAGCAGGCCCACAACTCCAACTGGCTCTTTGTGCAGCCCACAGCTTCTCTGAGCACTTCTCTCAGTGTCCCACTCCCCTCCAAACTTTCTGATCCTCAGGCTGCAGATGAGGGGATTGAGCAGGGGCCTGAGGATGGTGTAGCAAAAGGGCTTTGTCCAGCTGTCACAGGAGGGCTTTTCTGGGCATCACACAGACAAGGATGAGGATGCTGTAGAAAACAGTTTCACGAGTGAGGTGAGAGCAGCAGGTGGAGAAGGCCTCCCACCTGTCCATGCTGGGTGGGAGAGCTGCCCCAGGGTGGCAGCTCTGGTGCACGCACAGGATGCCCCTGTGAAGAGGAAGGGGAGGCCTAGATCTAAAAAGCAGGTTATGAGAGCAAAGAGCATAAGTGTCATGGTGTCACTGCAGGAGAGCTGCAGTGAAATCACAGAAGTGGTGCACTGCACTGGGGCCACAGACCTATATCTGGGACAAGAATGAAGTGACTACTGCAGATGAGAGAAATCCCCCTAGCCAAGGTGTAGCTGCCTTCTCAAAACAGACCTTCCAGGTCATGAGTCTTGCAGAGAGAAGCAGGTGGCACACAGCCCGGTACTGATCGTAGGATGTGGCCACCAGCAGGAAACACTCAGTACATGCAAAAGGTGCAGCAAGTACTAGTAACACCGCTGTCAGCAGAGATGGTGTTGTGTCCAGTCTGGTCAGCAGTGTGGTCAGGTCAGGGACGTGGTGGTGGAGCTATAGCAAGTCTTCAAGTTGTCCACCACCAGCACAATGATGAGGGTGTTCCCAACACCAGTCACAGGGCAGGTCGTGAGAGAGAGGAGGATTTCTGTAATGCTTGGGGACATTCCCTATTTGCAGTATGGGTAACTCCGTTGATAAGCTTTGAGTGTCCCCTTCCCCTTTGTCCATTGAAGGTTTTATGTCCTGCCTGTCCCCTCTCTCCTGGTAAGACACCTAGGAGGAAGAACATTTCTTCTTCTATGCTAGTTGCTTAAAGAAATGGTGAAGGAAGTTCAGAGAGGTGAAACGTGAAGGTGTGTGTGCTGCTGAGTGTATTCGTACTCCCCAGATGTGCTTTGTGCCTTCTGAAAGGTGAGAAATGCCGCGGTCTAGACAGCAATGCTGCACATGCTAGCAGGAATACTTCTGACTGCACAGGTGAGATACTCCACAGGCGAGCTTCTTTCATACTGTGTAGCTGAAGGCACAGGCCAGAAAGGCCAGGGGGGGTAATGTAGAAGACCAGGAGCATTTGCAATGAACCTATCCGAGGCAGGTGAGATGAATCTCACTGGGACAGTGGGAGTTGTTCCTGGAGTAACACACAGAAAATTCAGGGGTCTGTCAGGTGTCCACATCTGAGCTGGCCTCGTGCACTCCTCATACACATGTGGGTGTTCAGAGACAGGAATCCTTCCTTTGCAGATGCAGAGGCAGTGAATTGCAACATCGGTAGTGCCTCCCTGGCCTCCTGTTGCCACTCCCAGAGGCTGGGAAGCACCTAAGCACTGCAGTGTATCAGCTTGCTTTGCACTCTTTCGAGATGGCCCAAGGCACGAGGAATGGACACAGGAACCTCGGGTCAAGGCAGCACATCCCAGTGCTGCATTCAGGTGGTTTCCCAGGGGACATTCCTCTCAATGTGAAGTGACGTCAAGACACTGTCTTTCCCACAGACCTTGACACAGCAACCCCAAGAATAACTGATGGCATTTGTGCTCGCTCAGCTTCATCTCACCACACCCTCCCCCATGTCTTTAGTCTCATCCCATGGAATCAAAGAACAGTTTGGGTTAGAAGGCACTTTTAAAGATCATCTAGTCCAAACAGCCTTCCATGGGCAGAGACATCTTCCACTAGATCAGATAGCTCAAAGCCTCATCCAGCCTGACTTTGCACACTTCCAGGCATGGGGCAGCCACAACTTCTTTAGGCAACCTCTATCAGTGTCATAGAATCATGGAATGATAGAATCATAGAATTGTTAAGGTTGGACAAGACCCTTAAGATCATCGAGTCCAACCATTAACCTAGCACTGCCAAGTCAACCACTAAACCATGTCCTCGAGCACCACGTCTACCTGTCTTTTAAATACCTCCAGGGATGGAGACTCAACCACTTCCCTGGGCAGCCTGTTCCAATGCCTGACAGCCCTTTCGGTGAAGAAGTTTTTCCTAATATCCAACCTAAACTTCCCCTGGCGCAGCTTGAGGTCATTTCCTCTTGTCCTATCACTTGTTACTTGGGAGAAGAAACTGACCCCCACCTCACTACAACCTCGTTGCAGGTAGTTGTAGAGAGCAATAAGGTCTCCCCTCAGCCTCCTCTTCTCCAGACTAAACAACCCCAGCTCCCTCAACCGCTCCTCATAACACTTGTTCTCTAGACCCTTCACCACCTTTGTTGTCCTTCTTTGGACACGCTCCAGCACCTCAATATCCTTCTAGTACCTCTATGTCCTTCTTGTAGTGAGGGGCCCAACACTGAGCACAGTACTTGAGGTGCGGCCTCACCAGTGCCCAGTATGGGGGCACTATCACCTCCCTGGTCCTGCTGGCCACACTATTCCTGATACAAGCCAGGATGCCATTGGCCCTCTTGGCCATCTGAGCACACTGCTGGCTCATCTTCAGGCGGCTGTCAACCAACACCCCCAGGTCCTTTTCTGCCAGGCAGCTCTCCAGCCATTCCTCCCCAAGCCTGTAGCATTGCATGGGGTTGTTGTGACCCAAGTGCAGGACCCGGCACTGAGCCTTGTTGAATCTCATACAGATAGCCCGAGCCAACGATCCAGGCTGTCCAGATCCCTTTGTAGTTCCTTCCTACCCTCCAGCAGATCAACACTCGTGCCCAACTTGGTGTCGGCTGTAAACTTACTGAGGGTGCACTCAATCCCCTCATCCAGATCATCGATGAAGATATTGAACAGGACCAGCCCCAACACTGAGCCCTGGGGTACACCACTTGTGACCAGCCGCCAACTGGATTTGACTCCACCACTCTCTGGGCTCGGCCGTCCAGCCAGTTTTTAACCCAGCACAGAGTGCACTTATCCAAGCCGTGAGCAGCCAGCTTCTCCAGGAGAATGCTGTGGGAGACAGTGTCAAAGACCTTACTAAAGTCCAAGTAGACAACGTCCACAGCCCTCCCCTCATCCACTAAGCGGGTCACCTTGTCTCACCACCCTCATCATAAAAAGATTTCTTCCCTATGTCCAGTCTAAACCTAACCTCCTTCAGTTTAAAACCATTGCCCCTTGGCCTGTCACTACAGGCCTTCATAAAAATTCTCTCTCCGTCTTTCCTATAAGCCCTTTTTATATATTGAAAGGCCACAAGCAGGTCTCCCCAGACCCTTCTCTTCTCCAGGCTGAACAACCCCAACTCTCTCAGCCTCTCTTCATAGGAGAGGTGTTTCAGCCCTCAGATTGTTTTCGTGGCTCTCCTCTGGACCCGCTCCAACAGGTCCATGTCTTTCTTGTCCTTGGGAATACAGAGCTGGACGCAGTGCTCCAGGTGGGGTCTCACAAGACTAGAGGGGGAGAATCACCTCCCCCAACCTGCTGGCCATGCTTTTATTTAGGCTGCCCAGCATACAGCTGGGTCTCTGGGCTGCTAGAGCACATTACCGGCCCATGTCCAACTTTTCACCCACCAATATCCCAAAGTCTTTCTCTGCAGGGCTGCTCTCAATCCATTCACCTTCCAGTCTTTACTGACAGCGGGGATTGCCCCGACCCAGGTGAACGGCCTTGCACTTGGCCTTGTTGAACTTCATGAGGTTTGCACGGGCCTCCTACTCAAGCCTGTCCAGGTCCCTCTGGATGGCATCTCTCCCCTCAAGTGAATCAACTGTCCCACGCAGCTTGGTATCCTCTGCAAACTGGCTTAGGGTGCACTCAATCCCACTCTCTATGTCATTGATGAAGATATTAAATAGTACTGGTCCCAGTATGGACCCAGGAGGGACACCCCCTGTTATTGGTTTCCACTTGGGCATTGAGCCATTGACTGTAACTATTTGCATGCGGTCATCTAGCCATTTCCTTATCCGTCTAACAGTCCATCCATCAAACCCATACCTCTCCAATGTAGCAGCAAGAATGTTGTGGGGGACCATATCAAATGACTTAGGTTAGCTCTGCCAAAGAAGTGCCCATTGCCTGTCACTGCGTGCAGTCACAGGACTGCCACACAAAAGGCCTGTGACCAAGCTGCAAGAGCAATCCTTCCTTACAGCAACGCAGGGGCTCAGAGAGAGAGTGTGGAATTTAAAAGAGAACAGCTCCAGAAAGACCAAGCGCTGGTGCTCCCTGGCAGTGCTGCTGTGCCAGGACTCTTTTCCCCTCCACCTCTGCACACAGGCACTGCCACTGCAGCACCAGAAGAAGTCTCAGAAAAAGGATCTCAGATAACGAAGTCGCTGCAGGGTCCTTTATTTTTTAAATGCACAGAGAACATGGCTCTTATTTCAACAGTCTTTTCAACGCTCTCTGGGTAACACTAGAAAGGTAGATAAGGAATTAGAAATGGTATGAAGAATGACATTTCTTTCAGCACAACACTATCACATGTAAAACAGAGCAAAAAATCCTCCACCACCACCGCCAAAACCTCCAGAAGACAGGCTGAGCCTGTAATGAACTACACTATGGGCAATATGCATAAGAAAATGGAGAGTTTATTGCTTCAGAAAAAACATCCAGTCATCAGTTTCCACACTGCATCCTTGAGCTCCTTGTTCCTCACGCTGTAGATGAGGGGCTTCACTGCTGGAGGCACCAACGAGTACAGACCAGAAACCACTAGATTCAGGGATGAGGAGGAGACAGAGGGGGGCTTCAGGTAGGCAAACATGGCGGTGCTGATAAACAGGGAGACCACGGCCAGGTGAGGGAGGCACGTGGAAAAGGCCTTGTGCCGTCCCTGCTCAGAGGGGATCCTCAGCATGGCCCTCAAGATCTGCACACAGGACACCACAATGAAAACAAAACAGCCAAATGCTGAGAAGAGACTAACCACAATAAGCCCAACTTCCCTGAGGTAGGCGTCTGAGCAGGAGAGCTTGAGGATGTGGGGGATTTCACAGAAGAACTGGTCCACAGCATTGCCGTGGCAGAGGGGGAGTGAAAATGTATTGGCTGTGTGCAGGAGAGAATAGAGGAACCCACTGCCCCAGGCAGCTGCTGCCATGTGGACACAAGCTCTGCTGCCCAGGAGGGTCCCGTAGTGCAGGGGTTTGCAGATGGTAACGTAGCGGTCGTAGGACATGATGATGAGAATAGAAAACTCTGCTGACATCAAAAAGACAAACAGAATGACTTGGGCAGCACATCCCTGGTAGGAGATGTCCCTGGTGTTCCAGAGGGAATTGGCCATGGCTTTGGGGAGAATGATGGAGATGGAGCCCAGGTCGACGAGGGAGAGGTTGAGGAGAAGAAATACATCGGGGTGTGGAGGCGGTGGTCACAGACTACGGCAGTGATGATGAGGGTGTTGCCCAGGAGGGCAGCCAGGTAGATGCCCAGGAAGAGCCAGAAGTGCAAGAGCTGCAGCTCCTGCCTGTCCGTGAATGCCAGGAGGAGGAACTCGGTGAGGAAGCTGGCCTTGGACATTTGCTGCTTCTGGGCATGCGGCACTGTCAGAGAAGGAAAAGGTGGTGAGATGATAGGGGAGACTTCTGCAAGCAAAATCAAAGCCATTTCCCATAAACCCTCCCCTGCTGCACACGCCCACCCTTTTGCCTTTCTAGGAGACCTTCCTTCAGCTCTGTGGCTGGAACTCTGGTTGGTGCTGGTTCAGTGTGTGGTGAGGAGCACGGGCTGTGCCCGCTGATGGCTGAGGAGTCAGCCCTGCAGTGAGTTCATGGGAACGGTGGGGGCAGGAGCCAGTGTTCGTTTTTGACTTTATCAGATGAAACTGCTCCCAAAACAGAAGAGCTTGTCTGCATCTGCACTGCCAGGGCTAAGCAACGGGGATGGCAAAAGGCAGTTTGAGAGGTTATTTTTACATCTCCCTTCATTCTCTCCTGGGGAGTGTGTTTGGGTGTCAGAAACCCTCAGCATTTCTGCTGCACTGAGGGAGAACAGAGTGAGTCCTACAAGACAAGAGGATTGCCTATGGTTTAGTGAAGAGTGAGGGGTGCTGGTCTGTCCCTCCGTGTTGTTCCCAGCTGCGCAGTGCTTGCACCTTTCTGAGATGGAGGGTGATCACACTCCCACGTTTTCCTGAAAAGTCACCAGACAGTGCTGAGAACAAAGGCATCCACTGCAGACCACTAAATGTCTTCCCTTTTCTCAAGATCTTAGCACCCCATTTCTAGCCAAAGACACACATGGCTCATTGTGCCTCCTGGAAGGCATCTGACAGTTTGGAAGGACACCCCAAGGAGATGGCCAAGTGTGCTAATGATAGCATCTGATTAAGGGAAAATCAGCTCATTTCCTAGCCTCACAGACTGCATCGCCCAGAGCTTCACAGGTTAGAGGAAACCTGGACACCTCATTGCCTTAAACACATCTGAATGGGAGGAGCCACAAGATCCATGCCCGACTGCAGCTGAAACTATTATTCCCAGAGAGCCTGACATCAACACCAAGAGCAGCTGAGGGAGGCAATGGGAGAGGCAGAGGGACACTCAGGAAAGCCTTTCCCTTACCCAGCACTGCAGAGCCCCTCCCAGATGTTGACAACGCAGGGCAATCACCTTCAGGTCAGTGGGAAATACACTTCATTTCTCCTGCTGGCAGATGGACGAGGAGGTGACTAACACCCTAGATGCCATGGGCTGGCTGAGGGCTTTGCTAGGTGGGAGGGGAGACAAGAGGGGTGTTGCTCAGGGAAGGCATCTGTACTGCAGGGCATGGCTGGCAGGCGCCCATATCTCCTCTGCAGCAGGGTTTCCCGTAGCTTTTCCCTCCCTCCCTGCCCATGTCTCTACTGCCTGGAGCTGTCCCAGCTGGGATCGGTTTCTCTGGCCCCACATCACTTCCCTGTCAGTGCTCCCAGACCTTATCCCAGCCCCTGTGTGCCCAGCTCTGCCCTGCAGCCTCTGTGTGTGTGTGTGCAGGGGCCAACGAGCAGGTCACACAAACCCTGATGAAACTGGAAAGGTGATACCAGTTTTACCTCTAGGCTGGTGGGGGGTGAAGGTACTTGCTGAGCTTCCTAGTAAACCCCAGGATGATGGTTTAGGAGTCTCAGCCCCTTCTCTAACCTGCACAGCTGAGTTTCCAGTCCCACCAAGCCAAGCCAGAGAAAAGTGGAAGCATAGATTCAGGAAAGCACAGACTCAAGCAGGAAACCCTGACCGTACTCATGACAAGTCCCCTTGGAAATGACCTGGGCATGAGCTGGATCTGAGAGCAGTGTTGTCCCATGCAGCACCCTCTCAACAGCAGAAGAACCCTGCCTGGCCAGGGGTCACTCCTTCCATGCACAGCTTCTCCCCACAACACCGTGGGGAGCTCCCCAGGCATGCTGAGTGCTGACCCTGGCAGGCAGCAGAGTCCCTGCCCCAGATCACAGCCCCCTGGGGTGCAGGGACCCTGCTCTGATGGACAGACTTGGGCATCCCTGGCTGCACACCCAGGTTCACACCCTGTGTCTGTCCCTGGGAGAAGGCAGCGGCCATGCCCTGTCCCTCTGATGGTGCAGCAGGGAGGCCCTGCTCTGGAGCACATCGTCCTCCTCTCCACTAGAGAAACTGTGAGAGTCCTCCTGAAAGATCCCATAGGCTGTGGGATGTGCCAGCTTTTGGAGATCCCTCCAGGAACACAAGGTACATTGCCCTGCATCCAGAGACTTACCATGTAGAGGGCTTTGAAGATCTCTCCCCCAGTGAGGTCTCGGCCATCTTTCCACTCATGACTGCCTTTAACTTGTCTCTGCCTCACTCATGTCCCCTCCGTTCCTGCAGGCAGCGTCCTCAGCCCTGCTGCGCTTTGCAGAGCTGCTGCTCCCGGGCAGAGCTGTCTCTCTGCAGTGCTGCCCACTTCCCATGAGCTCCCTTTGTCCCACGAGCCCGGCCCAGCTCAGCAGCAGAGGACCAGCCCAAGGTGGCAATTTCTCTGCCCCCTCTGGGCTTCCTCCAGATGTCTCTGGGGCTCCAGGGGAACCTGCTGGGAAACAGGCTGAAGGAATCACTGATGTTCCCTCCCTCAGCTGGGGAGAGGCACTACTTTCCAGCAGTGTCATTTCTCCTCTTGGGAAAAGAGTTGGCCATGAGAATCATCTTTTGTTGTTCCATCATTAGACAGAAACCTGGAAGGTGACAGGCAGGGATCTAATTTCTGCAAGCTGGGGAATGTCTTCAGTTGGGTGAATTTAGGCATTTCATTCTGGGTTTGTGGTCCTAGGAACAGAAAGACATTCAGAATTCTTCTGTCCATGCCGTGTCTCTGCTCTGAAGCAAAGCCTTTGCACATACAGGGTCTTGGACACTGGGTAACAGGTTTCCTTAGGGCAAGTAGGAGCTTGCCTGCTGCCACAGCTGGGGTGCTTCAGCACAAATGTGCACCAGTGTCCTCAGCCAGGGGCACAGACAGGACGAGCTGGAGCCGATACTGTGGGAGACAGAGCTGTGACATGGTGGCAAAGCTCAGTACAGCTGGTCTTCAAGGACAGCATCCTCCAAGCTCAGCAACAGTCCAGATCACAACTCCGTTTAAACTTGAAAGGCAATTCAAGGGCATCATCTGCGTGTTTACTACTTCTGGAACTGTTAAAGAAGAAACAAAGATACTGTGTGGCCACTGCTGAGTTTTCTAAGAGCAGGTGTAGGTAAATATGAGAGTCTCTCTTATCCTCTTTGCCTCAGTCTTCCCCAGCAAGGTCTCTCAGGCCTCTGTGACTCAGGGCAGGGCTCTGGAGGAGATCAAGCAGTGGTGGATGTCGATCAAGTCAGGTGGCACTTGAGCAAATGCAATCCTTGCCAGTCCACGGGAAAGGAGAGGTGGCATCCCAGGGAGCTGAGAGGGCAAGCCAGTCTCACAGTGATGACACTCTCCATCATCTTTAGAAGGTCGTGGAGACTGGGGGCACTCCCTCATGACTGGCAGCCCCCAACCATTGCATGCACCTTTCAAAAATGCCCAAGGGATGAGCAGGGAAACTCAAGGCTGTGTGTGAGTGTGTCCGAGTGTGTCCATTCAGACCCCATTTCTGGGTGTCTGAAAAAGAAGGTGGCTGGTTTTCCCCAGGGTAGCTTGTGTCTTGCCATCCTCTTTGCTTTCCAGAATGAAAGGGCAGGATTGCTGGACAGCGGGAGAAGAGTGGCTGTCTTTTAACCTGCAAGTCAGTGAAGAGTTCAGCATCATCCCTCACAATAATCTTGTGCCCACGTTAGAAAAGAACCAGAGGGCTGGTCAGGCTCAGAGGGATGTGGTCAATGTGTGGTACTCTGCCTGGAGGCATCTAGCTAGAAGGGTCCTGCAAGGGTCTGTCCCGCCACCTCCCCTGTTTCACGTGTTTTTAATGACCTGGAGGGGATGAGAGAGTTCTTTTTCATAGCGTTTGTAGATGAAACCATCTTGAGGAGAGCTGACATGACACTGGAGGGCAAGGCTGCCATCCCAAAGGACATTGGCAGGCCAGAGGGATGGGCAAAAAGGAGAATCATAGAATCACAGAATCAGAATTACAGAATCACAGAATCATTTAGCTTGGAAAAGGCCTTTAAGATCAATGAGTCCAACTGTTAAGCTAACACTGCCATGTCCACCACTAAACCATGTCCCTAAGTGCCATGCCTACATGCCCTTCCCTGGGCAGCCTGTTCCAATGCTTGACAACCCTTTTGGTGAAGAAGATTTTCCTAATATCTCATCTAAACCTCCCCTGGCACAGCTTGAGGCCATTTCCTCTCGTCCTATCACTTGTTACTTGGGAAAAGAGACCGACCCCCACCTCACTGCAACCTCCGTTTAGTTCGTTGTAGAGAGCGACAAGGTCTCCCCTCAGCCTCCTTTTCTGTAGACTTAACAAAACCAGTTCCCTCAGCCACTCCTCATAAGACTTGTTCTCTAGACCCTTCACCAGCTTTGTTACTCTTCTTTGGACACGGTCCAGCACCTCAATGTCCTTCTTGTAGCGAGGGGCCCAAAACTGAACACAGGATTCAAGGCAGCTGCAAGCTCTAATGGAGCCGTTCGTAGAGACAGGCCAACATCTGGGGAAATCCTCTTAGAGGCTGCTGGGCATTTTCTTTGGCCAACTGAAATGACAGCTGATGCCCCAAAGAGGGCATCTGAACCTGTGGGGTGCAGTCGACACGGTGGTGGGAAGGGATGCCATCCAGAGGGACCTTGGCAGGCTGGAGAGTTGGGCCCATGCGAACGTCATGAAGTTCAACAAGGCCAAGTGCAAGGTCCTGTACATGGGTCGGGGCAATCCCAAGCACAAATACAGGCTGTGCAGAGAATGGATTGAGAGCAGCCCTGAGGAGAAGGGCTTGCGGGTGTTGGTTAATCAGAAACTCAACATGACCTGGCAATGTGCGCTTGCCGCCCAGAAGGCCAACCGTATCCTGGGCTGCATCAAAAGAAGCATGACCAGCAGGTCGAGGGAGGTGATTCTGCCCCTCTACTTCACTCTCATGAGACCCCACCCGGAGTGCGGCGTTCAGGTCTGGAGCTCCCAATAGAAGACGGACATGGACCTGTTGGAGTGAGTCCAGAGGAGGGCCATGAAGGTGATCAGAGGGCTGGAGCAGCTCTCCTATGAAGACAGGCTGAGAGAGTTGGGGTTGTCCAGCTTGGAGAAGAGAAGGCCGCACGGAGACTTTCCAGTACCTGAAGGGGGCCTGTAAGAAAGCTGGAGAGGGACTTTTTATAAGGGTATGTAGTGATAGGACAAGGGGTAATGGCTTTAAACTGAAAGAGGGTAGGTTTAGATTAGATACAAGGAAGAAATTCTTTTGTATGAGGGTGCTGAGGCACTGGAAGAGGTTGCCCAGGGAAGTTGTGGATGCCCCCTCCCTGGAAGTGTTTAAGGCCAGCTTGGATGGGGCTTTGAGCAACCTGGCCTAGTGGAAGGGGTCCCTGCCCATGGCAGGGGGGTTGGAACCAGATCATCTTTAAGTGATTTCCAACTCAAACCATTCTTGTATTCTATGATGGTTCTATTTACCAACAGGAAAGCAATTCCCACTCAGGGTGGGTGTGTGACAGACACCCCAGAAGGCATTGCAAGCAGTGCGATTTCGTGCCTGTGTGCCATCAGTCAGAGGCATCAGTCATCAGATGCCATCAGAGAGGCAAGGTCCCTTCTCTTCCCAAGGGCTACAGGCATTGCCGGAACACAAAGCACATCACACTGGGGTCTTTACTCACTCCCTTGATGATACAGCCAAGGAACAGACGAACCATTTTCACCGTGTGCCTGGAGACATCTTGTCTTCAAGGAAAGTATCCCCCAAGCACAGCAATGGGTCCTAACAAAACTCACCTGAAACTGAAAAGGGCATGCAAGGGCACCCAGATGAGCTGTTTCTACTTCAGGAAGAGCTACAGAAGAATCAGAAATACTGTGGGACCACTGCTAAATGTTAGAGTAGGTGTAGGTAGACTGAGAAACTCTACGCACTCTTTGCCTCAGTTGCTACCAGCAAGGTCTCCCAGATCTTTGTGCTCTGAGGCAGAACTCTGGAGGAGAACAACCAGCAGTGGATGAGGACCAAGGCAGGGGTTACTTGAGCAAACTACACCCTTACCAGTCTATGGGACCGGAGGGGCTGCACCCAAGGGTGCTGAGAGAGTATTTTTCGCCAGGAGGCACTGGTCCATTCTAATTCCAGTAAGAAAGGCACTCGGACGCTGTGAGGGATCTTTTAAAATGTTGCTCATTAGCACTAACCCTGTAAGGAGAGAATCATGCAGATCATCTTAGGTGCCTTTAGATGGTGGGACCCCCAAGTGGCGTAGCACTGAACAAGCCTCTGACCCCCACACAGCATGCCATGCAGACCCCAGCCATAGAAGACAGTCTCCTGGTTTGGTCATTCACTGTACAGCCCATCTTTGTCCTGTGTCCCATCATCATCCTTGGCCCCTCTGCGCCCCCCTCCACCAGTCATTTCTCTCAGTGGCCACCTGGGACTTGCATCAGGGTTTCTCAACTCTAAGCTCTTTCCACTAAAGACTGTAGCTCAATGCTTCAGCTCATTTGCACACATTCTCACCCGCTTTCTTTGGAGAACTAGTTGCACACACTCACAGAAGAATGTTTCTTACCTCCCAATTTAAAAAAAAAAAAAAAAAGAAAAAAAAAAAGAAAAGAGAAAAGAAAAAGAAAAGAAAAAGAAAGGAATATCTCAGTAAAAAATAGTAGATGCTGTCCAAGTTTCATCCACTGAAGTCCACTTCCCACTATCAATAACCTTAGGGGAACACTTTCAGTGAGATACATGGGAAAACAGGTAGAAACACAAGTGAGGAGATGGCTCAAGAGGCCATCAGGCAGCCTGCTGAAAGACAAGGCAAGCTTCAAACTGCCTGAAGCTCACGGCAGCACCTGGGGAGCTGAGAGGTGTGGGAATGGGTAGAGAGCAATGGGAGGAGGAAAGCTGGATGGACACTGGGAAATGCGTACGCCCAGGCAGCCTGCTGAAAAGATGCCTTTAGAAGTGGTCAGTTCAAGCAGGGCGTGTGGAAAGATGTGAAAGAGTGCTGAGAGTCAATACACAATGCACTGGGCAGAGCAGGGTCAGGGGTGTAACAGGGGAGATGAGTATTTCTTCTCCTGAGTGTAGTACACAGGCTGGAAATGTCCATGTTGGCATCATGGGAAAGTATTGTCTATGGGTGAAAACTGTTCAAGGCATTTCAGCTGAAGGAAAATGTGCTCATGTTTTCTTTAAATGTTGATGATCATTCCGTCATCTTTTCAGGCAGTGGTGCTCAGAGGGTGCTCTGCAATAGAAATATCGGCACCAAAGGAGCTCCACCTCGAGCCTTGCACAAGCCCATGGACCTCAAGGACAGATGTGCCTCAGCGAGGTCTTCCTCTCAACAAAATGTGCTTTCCCAACTGGTAGGTAGGGGTCCATGAATTGTTTAATGGAGAGACATGGTCATTTCTGGAAGGGGAAATGGAAAGCCCTGCTGAGAAACCTCGCTGCTGCGTGGTTCAGGTCCAGAGAATCAGCCACCACGGAAGCTGTCCGAACTCAGTTCCTTGCCCACAGAGCATGCGGTAGCTTTCACCCAGACCCAGCCTTCCTTTTGGCTCTTTCCAGCAAGCTCTTGATTCAGAACTTTGGCTTTCCTCACTGCTCTCCAATACTGTTTAATTTTCTTCATTGACAGCACCAGCCAGCCTTCCAGAAGCCTCATTTAGGTAGTCTTACTCATCCTGTGTCGTGTGGATCTATGACATCCATAACAGCATGTAGGTGCCTCAGTCTCCTTATGTTGATTTGAAGGTTTGAACTCCTTAGTTAATAATCCTCATGAGCAAAATTCACCTCTTCTCCACACATATCTGTAGGACAGCTGTTTATGTTGGATGATGCCTTTCTAGACTCACTGTCCCTTAAGAGAAGCACACAGTATCTGAACACTTTCAAAAAATCCTGCTTGGTAGCAACATTAACCTGGATTAAACCTTTGATAGTAGGACAAAATTCAGCTCTGTGTGTGGACTGCAAAAGCAGTGAGGAACCCTCTCCTTTCTTCCTTTCTCCCCATCACTTGCTCAGGACTTGGGAGGAGAAGAAATGAATAAAGGTGACATTCCTGGCTGCCAATGTTTGAATTCTGCTCCCATGAGTGCCTGATGTCGAGACCCTCAGCTTCAGCTGAATCTCTTCTCTTTGGGAACACTGCAAGGCAGTGGCTCCGATGTCATGCTATGTGTGCAGATGCCCGACACTCTGACAAGATAACACCGCGAGCAATTGCAGGACACTACAGGTAAGGTAAGGGGTGACCTGTTTCATGGATTTGCTGCCCAAGGTAGAAAGTGGCACAGCAACCATCTCAGAAACACCACCGGAGGATGTAAAAGGAGACAAGCATGGCCAATGTGGAAAGGATTAACAAGTGTGGTGGGTTGACCTCAGCCAGTAACTAATGAGCCACCCAGTCACTTGCTCCCTCCCCCAGCAGCAGCCTGGGGAAGAGAACTGGAAAGGTAAAAGTTAGAACATCTCATGGGTTGGAATTAAGAATGGTTCATAAGTGAAGCAAAGCTGCATTCAGAAGCAAAGCAAAAAAGGAATTCGTGCCACTGGCAGGGAAATGTTCAGCCATTTCCAGGCAAGCTTCCAGGCCTTCATCACACGTAATGATGACTTGGAAGGCAAATGTCATAACCACAAATGTCGCCCCTTCCTCTTTCTTTCCCTGGGCTTTTCTTGCTGGGCATGATATCCTATGAGATGGAATATCCCTTTGGTCATTTGGGGTCAGCTGTCCTGGCTGCATCCCCTCACAACTTCTTGCCCAACCCCAGCCCACTCATTGGAAGGGCAGTGTGAGAAACAGCATGAGAAGGCCTTCCTGTTGTTTAAGCACTCTTCAGCAATAGCTAAAAGAGTTTTGGTCAGAAATCTGAAACTTGGATTCCTATAGATTGCTATGAAGACAATGAACTCCATCCCAGCCAGAAAATTACTTCTGCAGTCAGAGGGAACCTGAGGGCTTTCCCTCATGTTGAGGACACAGAGCTGTGAGGAATGAGAATGTCATTCAGACTGGAAGGGACCTGGCTAGATATCTGTAGAAAACATCCTGCTCAAAGCAGGGTCACACTAAGTTGCTCATGGGTTTACCCAGATGGGTCTGAGAAACTTCCAGGGATGGAGGTAGCGCACACACTCTGGGAAATGGCTTCCCATGTCTGACTGTCCTCACCTTGCAAAAGTTTCTCCCTATATTGAGCCTGACCCCCTCGTGTTCCAGCTCATTGCCTCCTGTGCTCCTGTCTTGCACCACAGTGTCTTCTTGGGAACCTCACCGTAGGCAATGCAAGTCTCTTCCATCCTCCCCGCAAAGCCCTCCATTCTCCAGTGTGAACAAGCCCAGCTCCCTCAGCCTCTCCTAACAGGACCTGTGCTCCAACCTTTACCACTGAAATTTGCGGATCCTCCAGCTTGCCAATGTCTCTCTGATATTGTGGGGAACCAAATCCAGAGCAAGTATTCTGGATGTGGTGTCACAAGTGTTGAGCAGAGGGAGAGAATCACTTGCCCTGGCTGTGCTCCTGCTCACACAGCCCAGGCTGTTGTTGGCCATCTTTGCTGATGGCTCCTCTTTTGCCTAATGGAACCCAAAGACCAGCAGACCCTTTCCTGCAGAGCTGCTACCCGCCTAGCCAGTCCCTGTCCTAGGACATT
Source organism: Nipponia nippon (assembly GCF_047370975.1). Classification (NCBI taxonomy): domain Eukaryota; kingdom Metazoa; phylum Chordata; class Aves; order Pelecaniformes; family Threskiornithidae; genus Nipponia; species Nipponia nippon. The sequence goes on along the minus strand of NW_028262409.1, from coordinate 184,628 downwards.
TCAGGGCCTACATCTGAGGCAAAGAGGACACACAGAATCTCAGATCTGTCTACACCTACTCTTACTCTTACTAAATTCAGCAGTGGCCACACAGGATCTTTGTTTCTTCTTTAACTGTTCCTGAAGCAGTAAACCCTCCTTATGGTGCCCTTCAATTGCCTTTCAAGTTTAGACTGAGTTTTGATCTGGACCCTTGCGGAGCTTGGAGGATGCTGTCCTTGAAGACCAGCTGTCCTGAGCTCTGCCACCATGTCACAGCTCTGTCTGCTCAGGAACAGCTCCAGCTCCTCCTGCCTGTGCCCCTGGCTGAGGGCACTGCTGCACATTTGGGCTGAAGCACTGCAATGTGCAACCAGGCAAGCTCTGACTTGCTGTAAGGAATCCTGGTACAAAGTATCCAAGACCCTGTGTGTGCAAAGGCAGAACAGAGCCATGGCATGGACAAGAGAGAACTGCATGTCTTTCTAGCCCCAGGTCTAAAGACGCAGAAAGAAATGCCTGTTTCATTGACCTGAGGATAATTCCCCAGCTTGAAGAAATTAGATCTTTCCTTGTCACCTTCCTGGGTGTCCTGCCTAATGATGGGACAAGAAAAAGGGGATTCTCATGCCCAAATCTTTTTTGTGATAGGAGAAATGACATTGCAGGAAAGAAGTTTCTCTCCCCAGCTGAGGGAGGGAACATCAGAGATGCCTTCAGCCTGTTTCACAGCAGGTTCCCCTGCAGCCCCAGGGACACCTGGAGGGAGCCCAGAGGGGCAGAGAAAGTGGTGCCTTGGGCTGGGCCTCTGCTGCTGAGCTGGGCTGGGCTCCTGGCATGGAGGGAGCTGCTGGCAAGTGGGCAGCACTGCAGAGAGACAGCTCTGCCCAGGAGCAGCTCCTCTGCAAAGCTCAGCAGGGCTGAGGGCACTGCCTGCAGGCAGCGAGAGGAGATGAGCGAGGCAGAGAGAGTTTAAAGGCAGCCTGGAGTGGAAGGATGCTGAGAGCTCACTGGGGGAGAATCATTCACAGCCCTCTATATGGTAAGTCTCTGGCTGCAGGGCAATGCATGTTCAGTTCTGGGAGGGATCTCCTAAAGCTGGCACATCCCAGAGCTTATGGTATCTCTTAGTACAACTCTCAGAGTTTCTCTAGTGCAGAGGAGGAGAATGTGCTGCAAATCAGGGACATTCCATTGCACCATGAGAAGGACAGCACATGACGGCTGCCTTCTCCTAACAGCTGTAGGGATGTAAACGTGGATTTGCATGTGTGGGAGCAGAGGGCTGTCCTTCCAAGCAGGGTCCCTGTGCCCCAGAGGACTGTGTGCTGGGGCAGGGACTCTGCACCTGCCAGGGTCAGCGCTCAGCCTGTCTGGGGAGTTGACCACGGTGCTGCAGGGAGAAGCTGTGGGTGGAAGGAGCAGCCCCCAGCAAGGCAGGGTCCTTCTGCTGTTGAGAGGGTGCTGCATGGGTCAGGGCGGCTCACAGGTCCAGATCATCCCAAGGATATTTCCAAGGGGATGTCTCAAGGAGACGATCAAGGCAGGGATTACTAGGAAGATAAGGAGCTTTCCTGAGTCTTTACAGTTTCCTGTTCCAGGGGGGTTGGGAGGGGGAGAGAAAAGGATAAATGGAAAAGGAGCTCTGAAGTTCTAATAAGTCACTGAGACTCCTGAACGGTAATTTTGAGTGATCAGTACATCTGTCAGAAGCCTCCTAAACTGCCCTCAGCCTCTCCTCTGCCAAAGGACAGCACCAACATCACCTCTGCTGGAACCATCAGGGTTCTTCTGACCTGCCCTTTTCCACCTGCAAACAGGAACATGCACCCAGCCACTGCCCTGCAAACAGGCAGGTTTCTGTCGGGCCAAGGTGAGTGCACAGAGGTTGGGATGGGGTCTGTGATTGCTGACAGGGAAAAGACATGGGACAGGGAAACACCTCCCAGCAGGAAAATCTCCAGGCAGCAGGGATGTGATCTGGGAATGAGAGGAAAGTTGTGGGAGGGAGAATTCAGAAATCTCCGTATGATCCCCTCCAATGCAGATGCCTTCCTCTGAGCAAGCCCCCTTGCCTCCTCTCCCACCCACCAAAGCCTCTGCCCTCAGGGCTGGGGGCTCCAAGGTGTGAACCACCTCCTCTGCAGCCAGAGCTGCAGCAGAGCCGTGGTGCAGCTCTGCAGCCACGGGCCCAGTTCCCTCTGCAGAGCACAGGGGCTGAGAGCAGCTGCCCGGCAATGGTGGTGTCTGGGAGGTGGCGTGCACAGCTGGGGAAGGGGAACGCTGTCTGAGTGCCCCAATGCCTCTGCCCTGGCCTCTCTCAGCCACACCCTCACTGTGTTTTGCCTTGTTCCGCCACTGGTCTGTGTTATTGCTATTGTTATCTTGGTCTTGCTGCCAGACCCTCTGGGGAGGTGGAGTTTCAGCTGTGGAGTCACACACTGATTCTGTGCGTCCTTTCATGCAGGTGTGTCCATGGGCACACATGTCCCAGCTTTGATGCTGTGGACATTGAAGCCTGTGGGGCTGGGGAATGAGCTGAATCTCCCTTACTCAAATGCCATCATTAGCACACTTGGCTATCTCCTTGAAGATTCCTTCCAAGTTGTGACCTTCCCTCCAGGATGCAAACCTGCCCTTAACTACTTTATGTTATCTTCAGCCCCATGGAGAAGCACAGAGGTGCTATGACAGGGAAAATGGTGACGGGTTTATGAAATGAGCCTTGTGTGTCCGGGACTAAAAGTTGAGTGTTGAGACCTTGAGAAAGGGTTAGACGTTTAGTGGTCAAAGACGGACCTCTCTGCTCACAGCAGTGCTTGGTGGCTTTTCAGGGTTATATGACAATGTGATCACCCTCCAGCTCAGAAAGGGGCAAGCCCAGGTCAGCTGGGAGCCAGACGGAGGGACAGACCAGCTCCCCTCCCTCTGCACTAAGCCACAGGCACTCCTCTTGCCTCGCAGGACTCCCTCTGTTCTCCCTGAGTGCAGCACAAATGCTGGGGCTTTCTGACAAGCGAGAACACTCCCCTGGGTGCGAGGGGAGGAGGAGATGTAAAAAACCCCAACCTCTCAACCTTCCTTCTGCCACCTCAGTTCCTTATCACTGGGAGTGCAGATGCTGACAGCCCCTTCTGCACTAGGAGCAGTTTCATGAGACAAGGTCGACCACCAGGACTGGCCCCTGCTCCCACTCTTCCCATGAACCCACTGCTGCAGAGCAGGGCTGACCTCTCGGCAACCAGAGGGCAGAGGCCCTGCTCCTCATGGCACGTTCAGCCAACACCAACCAGGGCTCCAGCCACAGAGCTGAAGTAAGGTCTCCTTGAAAAGGAAAAGGGTGTCTGTCTGTAGTAGGTTGACGGTGTATGAGAAATGGCTTTGATTTTGCTTGCAGAAGTCTCCCCTGACTTGACACTCTCTTTTCCTTCTCTGACAGTGTCCCATGCTCAGAGGCAGCAAATGTCCAACAGCAGCTCCATCACCCAGTTCATCCTCCTGGCATTTGCAGACACACGGGAGCTGCAGCTCTTGCACTTCTGGCTCTTCCTGGCCATCTACCTGGCTGCCCTCCTGGGCAATGGCCTCATCATCACTGCCATTGACTGTGACCACCACCTCCACAACCCCATGTACTTCTTCCTCCTCATCCTCTCTGTTCTTGACCTGGGCTCCATCTCAACCACTTTACCCAAAGCCATGGCCAATTCCCTCTGGGACACCAGGGACATCTCCTACACAGGATGTGCTGCCCAAGTCTTCTGTGTATTTTTCTTGTTTACTGCAGAGTATTGTCTTCTCACCGTCATGGCCTACGACCGTTACGTTGCCATCTGCAAACCCCTGCACTATGGGACCCTCCTGGGCAGCAGAGCTTGTGTCCACATGGCAGCAGCTGCCTGGGGCACTGGGTTCCTCTATGCTCTCCTTCACATGGCCAATACATTTTCACTCCCCCTCTGCCACAGCAATGCTGTGGACCAGTTCTTCTGTGAAATCCCCCACATCCTCAAGCTCTCCTGCTCACATTCCTACCTCAGGGAAGCTGGGCTTCTTGTGGTTAGTGGTTTTCTTTTTTTGGGATGTTTTGTTTTCATTGTGCTGTCCTATGTGCAGATCTTCAGGGCCGTGCTGAGGATCCCCTCTGAGCAGGGACGGCACAAGGCCTTTTCCACGTGCCTCCCTCACCTGGCCGTGGTCTCCCTGTTTGTCAGCACTGGCATGTTTGCCTACTTGAAGCCCCCCTCCATCTCCTCCCCTTTGCTGGACTTTGTGTTAGCAGTTCTGTACTCAGTGGTGCCTCCAGCAGTGAACCCCTCATCTACAGCATGAGGAACCAGGACCTCAAGGGTGCAGTATGGAAACTGATAACTAGATGGTTTTTTGGAGCAATAAATTGCTTCTGCATAGCAGTTATATTGTAGCTCATTACAGACCCAGCCTGTCTTCTCTATTTTTTGTTGGTGGTGGTGGCTTTTTTGTTGTGATAATGTTGTCATCTCCTTTCTAATTTACTGTCTGCTTTGCTTTTCTGACTGAGCAGCAGTGTAAATGAAGAGCCATGTTCCCTGTGTTTTTAAACAAAATAAAGGACCCTGCCGCAATAATTTTTTTCCTGACATCCTTTTTCCAAGGCCTTTTTGGAGCTGCAGGGACAGTTCCTGGGTGCATGGGTGGAGGGGAAAAGAGTCCCAGCATGGCAGCACTGCCAGGGAGCACCAGCGCTTGGTCTTCCAGGGTTGTTCTCTTGCCACTTCCACATTCTCTTTCTGATCCCTTGTGTTGGTGTAATACCTGAGTGCTCTGGCATCTTGGGCACAGTCGTGCTGCGTGGTAGTGCTGTCACCACAGGCAGAGACAGGCAATGGGCACTTCTGTGACAGAACTGGCTCCCATAAGAGCATTTCCAAAAAGAACAGTGATCATCTCAGGGCAGTGCCTGAAGGCTTAGGTGTTTTCCAAAGATTCTCTCAGGAACATGCCCAGGAAAGCAGCCCGCAGATGAAAACACCAGTATACAGCTAAAGAATGTGAGTGTGCAGGGTTGGGGCACACAGCAGCATCCCTGCACAGCCAGGCCTCCTATGAGAGACCTGAAGGACCAGCAGAGCAGGGTCTGGTCTGTGCCTGTGTTCGCTGTGCACCCTGGGGAAGCTGCCCCAGGGCAATCATCCTGCAGTAGCCCCTCACAACCACCATTGCCAGCACTGGCCTCTCACCCCAGCCTGAAGAGGTTCTTTGCCCCTCCATGGAAGGTCACCAAAGGAGTAGGTCAGAAGTCCATGTTTGCATTGTACAGAGGAGATGTAAGCACACACATCACATACATGAGCTGAGCTGAACCTGAGTGAGCACAAATGCCATCAGCTATTCCTTGGGGTTCCATGAAGGCCTGTGGGACAGACACTGCCTCCAGGTCACTTCACGTTGGGAGTAACATCCCATGGGATACCACCTGAATGCAGCACTGGGATGTGCTTCCTTGAGCCGAGATCCCTGTGTCCATTCCTCATGACGAGGGGCATCTCAGATGAATGCAGAGCAGGGCCGTACACCACAGGGCTGAGGTGTCTCCCAGCCTCTGGAAGTGGCAGCAGGAGGCCAGAGAGACACTATGACTCCTGCAGTGCCCTGCCTCTGTGTGTAAGAGGGAAGGACTGGGTCTCTGAACACCCCTGGGTGCATAAGGAGTTCACGAGGCCAGCTCAGATGTGGACGCCTGACAGAACCCTGCCATTCCTGTGTGTGACTCCAGGAACAAACCCCCCGGGCACAGGGAGATTCATCTCAGCCGCCTGGGACAGGCTCCTTGCAAGGGCTCCTGTCTGCCAAGTCACCCTTGCCCGTGATTCTGGATTGTGCTCTCAAAAGTGCCAGAGCAATCAGAGACGTTCTGGGGTCCCTGGAAAGGCAGACATCAATCCCATCTTGAAGAAGGACGGGAATGGGAACTGGGAGAATTACAGGCTGGTCAGCCTGCCTCTGTCCCTGGGAAGGGGATGGGACATGTCCTCCTGCAGCCATTTCCAGGTACTTGAAGGACAAGAAAGGGATTGCTGAACCAAAAAGGGCAGGGGAAAGAAAGGCGTGTTGAGTACATGGAATTTTGCAAGGCCTTGGTCTCCTGTGGTGTCCTTACAGCCAGGTTAGTGCTACCTGGGCTGAAGAAGTGGACATTCGGTGGGAAGTTGGCTGGACGATCAGGCCCAAATGTCACCAGTGGTACAAAGTCCTCTGGGCAGCCAGCTGCTGATGGCATCCCTCAGTGACCAGCACTTAGGCCAACACTGTGCGACGTCTTTATTATCCGCCTGTATGATGTGATGGAGCGCACTTTCAGCTCCTTTCTGGATGATGCAAAGCTGGGTGGAGACCTTGAATAATCTCATCTGGTTCACCCTGCCTTGAGCAGGAGAGTGAGGCAAGATGATGTTCAGGGCTCTCTTCAGACACAATTTATTCTCTGGCTCAGTGAATCTTTCCCTTGGAGAGGTTTTTGAAGAGAGAATAGGTGGAGGTCTGTGATGATCGCCCTGGGGCAGCTTGCTCGCGGTGTGCAGGGACTATGGCACAGACTAGGTCCTGCTCTGCTGGCCCTTCAGGTCTCTGCCAGGCCTGGCTGTGTGAGGACACTGCTGCGTGCCCCCACCCTCCACACTCACACAGCTGAGCTGTACGCTGGTGTTGTCGTTTCCTGGGAACTTTCCAGCCCAGCCCCTCCCCAGCTCTCCCCACCTCCTCTGCCCTCTCCCCATCCCTTCCCATCCCAGGAGAGCAGCCCAGTCTGGGCTGGCTCCATGGCAATGCCAGCCACAGGCTGCTGCAGAGCTCTGGGCACTCACCCCACAGCCCCAGCCCCTCCGAAGGGCACAGCAGCTTTTACAGGGCAGAGAGGTGTCTCAGCCTCCCCAGCAGCCCCAGGCCTGGAGGCTGGCCATGACAGCAGGAAACAGAGGGCTGTGACAGTGTCCCTCCTGACGTCATGCTCAGGAGATCCCCACCACCAGCAGCCTGCTTCCCCCCTGTGCCAGTCCTGCTCCCCAGGACAGCGCGAGGGTCCTGGCCCTGGGGCTCCTCTGGTAGCTCCTGCTGCCCCAGCAGCACAGCAGCCTGCCCCAGCTGGACACACAGGAACGGGGTGCTCTTTTTATTTCTCCCCTCCACAGCCATGGTGCCCTGCTCTTCTCCCTGGACACCCCTTCTCCCCAGAGACCCTTTCCCCAGGTGAGTGTGTCCATGCTGGCCTGGCCGGCCGTTCCTGCACCCCTGGCCACGCTCCCCACAGGGCCCTGAGCTGGCGGTGCTGCTCTGCAGAGCGAGGGGACTGTGGTGCCCTGCGGCCATGGGGTGGCCCTGCACTGGCCATGCTGGTCAGGGTGAGAAGCAGACCCAGCCAGACAGGGATCACTGCTGCTCAGCCCCTTTCACTCTTCCACTTCCCAACTGGCCTGTGACCAAGGAAGGTGCTCAGTAGGACCCTGACACACTTCCACATGCCTCTGTGTTTGGCTGCTGCACTAAACCTGACACGGGGTGTTTCAGCTAGGGTGCCATGGATCACGCTCCAGTGTCATGTCCCTTGGCCTTCTGCTTGCTACCAGCCCATCCGGGGACTGCAGAGAAAGAGCGCCCTTGGATGCAGCCCATCTGCTCAGTAGACTCCGAAGGGGTGAGTTTGCTTAAGGAGCCCCTGACCTGATCCTCATCCACTGCTGGTTGTTTTCTTCCTCCTTGAGTCCTGCCTGAGGGCACAAAGACCTGGGAGAGCTTGTTGGTGAAGACAGAGGAAAAGAAGACATCGTGTACTTCAGACCGAGCTGCATCTACTCTTCCGAAATTCAGCAGTGGCCCACTTCACCTTTCTGTGGTTTTGTCATGGTTAAGGAAGATGGAGCAGCTTACCTTGTTGCCCTCTGACATCCCTTGCAAGCTTGACCTTTTGGGGAGCTTTGACTCTCCTAACACAATCCTTATTTCTTCAGACAACGTTTCTAAACTCCTCCTTTGGAGCCTCTCCCTGCTTCCACCTCCTTGTGGCACTGGACCTCAGCCATGAGGTTCCTGTTGAGCTCAGTGGGTTTCCTGAGGTGAAGGGTTGTTTCCCTGCGTATCAGGACAGACCCTTCCTGTGCCTGGAGGAAGATGTCCTTAAAGGCCTCTCAGCTTTCGTAGATTTTTCCCTTTCAGAGCTTCCTCTCCATGGGATCTCCTACTACCAGAGCCCTGAGCAGGACAATGTCTGCTTCTCTGAGATCCCAAACCTGCGCTCTGCTGGTCTCCACAGTCACCACAGCCAAGGCTGACATTTCAACATCCCTGCCCAGCCCTGACTCACCCTCTTGGCCAGCTTGGCAGCTGGGAAAAGAAGTTAACCCTGAGATTCTCCAGGACCCAATGGGACTGTTTGCACGCAAGCACTTTGCCCATCCAGTGAGTGCAAGGGTCGCTGATCTGTGGACTTCCTCGGGCTGCCTACAGAAGACTTTGTCCACTTCCTCACCCTGACTGATGGTTCTATCTCTCACATTCATGTCACCTTCACTGGTTTCTCCTCTGTTCCTCACCCGCATTCACACAACCTGTCTTCTGCCCCACCATACATTCCATCTGCCCCATCCTTCATAGAGGGCATGCCCCGGTCTCATTCTCCCACCTTCACCAATCACCCTCAGTGTCCCCTAAAGAGCCTGTATCTAGCCATGACAGTACCCAACACTGTGCAACCTCTCCCACCACATCACTGCAGTGTTTCCCTCAGAAGCTCCGTGATGGAATAAGGGGCTCCAGATGCTCCTGCCTGTGTCCCAGGCTAAGGGCATTGGTGCACACTGCGGTTGCAGCAGCTCGGCCAAGGCTTCTCATGGAGAAAACTGGAACCAAGCACCCAGGACCCTAAACAGGCAAAGGCTTTGCTTCAGAGCAAAGATGTGCTGGGAAGGATGGCAGGTGGCAATGTAATGATGAAAGATGCTCATGAAGACAACAAACCCTGCAGTCCCCGAGGCAGAGAAAGGCAGGCCTGGGCCATGATGGCCTTGCAAGAGAGAAGTTTGCTGCCTGAGCTGACTCGGCAGCACCTTGTGCCAGTCTCCAGGAACACAAGGTACCCCTGAGAAAGTCCCTAGGTGAGGTAAGCCTGCACTCCAGCCAGCCTGTGGACATCAGTGGCATGGGTTTTTTTTCATATCATTAGGTAAGTGGGTAGAGGAGAGGGGAGAAGAGAACTGTCAGGGGTTGAGAGTCCAGGGACATGAGTGGAGACCCTGGTGTGATGTGCCTCCCAATCTTGCAGCACATGTGGGTGTAGATGAGATGGACCTTGCCTCCTTGCTGGGGTGTTGGCATTCAGGTGCTGGCACAAAGGCACCGGACTCCTTTGGGAGGCCCTGCTGTGTCTGCCCAGCCCCCACTCCAGTGGGACATGGCTTTCCTGGAGGTCCTGTGCCACATTTGCCAGCCACAGGCAGTTTCACTGGGCACCCCAGCCTCCCCTGGCATGGCACTAGAGGCCTTTCTGATGCCATGTAAAACAGAGCCTTGAACCAAGGTAGGTGCCTTCACTGCAGGGATGTGCACGTGCCTGAACTTTGCGGTGAGCTGAGCTCTAGGGAGTGCAGTGGATGGTGCTGCAAGACAGATCTGACCCTCCTTCTCATGCACTCCTCCTCTTCGTCAGCTGAAAGTCCAGCAGCTGCCATGGAAATGTGAGTCTGACAGACGTTCAGATGCCCTAAACATTGGGTGTAATGTGAGGTGGCCAAGGGACCCTCCCCACCAGCCCCACAGCTGATGCTCAGGCAGGTGTGGGTGTCCCAGGTATGCTCCATCACAGCTTGCAGACACATCCACAAGTCTTGGACCACCCCTGGCACCTCAAATGCCACCAGGAGTTTGTGTGAGAGCAGCTGACTGCCACCCCCCATCCCCACGCATCCCAGTGGGTGCTCAGGGCAAGGGCTGGTCTGCAGGCACCTGTTTTGTGCACCCTGAGCTGAAGCAAGAGGAATCCCAGCGGCTGTGGGTCTGTGGGGTGCATGGGGGAGAGCCGAACCCCACTGCAGTCTCTGGTGAGGAGACACCTTATGGGCTGAGGTGAATCGCTGTCCTACGCTGGGGGGAAATGATCTCTGCCTGTCACTGCCGAGGTGTCCCGCCTGGCAATGTGATGGGGAGAGGGGTAAAGGGACGGGAAAATTTCCACCTCTCATAGACCACCACGCCATGTTAGGAAAAATGCCACTTCTAAAATCCATCTCTCCAGCATTCAGAGAGGGACAGTGATGACATCAGTCTGTGTCAACCCCTGCTTCCCAGGAAAGACCCTGCTGCCTCTCAGGCGCTGTCAGCCCTTAGAGCCCCAGGGACATCTGGAGGGAGCCCAGAGGGGCAGGGAAAGCACTGCCTTGGGCTGGGCCTCTGCTGCTGAGCTGGGCTGGGCTCCTGGCATGGAGGGAGCTGCTGGCAAGTGGGCAGCACTGCAGAGAGACAGCTCTGCCCAGGAGCAGCTCCTCTGCAAAGGGCAGCAGGGCTGAGGGCACTGCCTGCAGGCAGCGAGGGGAGAGGAGCGAGGCAGAGAGAGGTTGAAGGCAGTCTGCAGTGGGAGGACGCTGAGAGCTCATTGTGGGAGAAATCTCCGCAGCCCTTGACACGGTAAGTCCCTGGCAGCAGGGCAGTGAAGCTGCAGTTGCGGGAGGGATCTCCAAAAGCTGCTACATCCCACAACCTGTCAGATCTTTAAGGGGGATTCTCACAGCTTCTCAAGGGTAAAGGAGAAGACATGTTCCAAAGCAGGTTTTCCCTGCTGCACCATCAGAGGGACAGGACATGATGGCTACCTTACTCCAGGGATGACTGCAAGGATGTTAAGCTGGGTGCACAGCCAGGGATGCCCAGGGCTGTCCTTCAGAGCAGGGTCCCTGTGCCCCAGCGGTCTGTGTGCCAGGGTCGGTGCTCAGCCTGCCCGGGGAGCTCCCAACGGTGCTGTGGGGAGAATCTGTGGGTGGAAGAAGGGACCCCTAGTAGGGCAGTGTCCTTCTGCTGTCAAAAGAGTGCTGCATGGGTCATGGCTGCTCACAGCTCCAGTTCCCCCAGAATATTTCCTCAGGGATGTTTCAAGGAGAAGGTCCTGGCAGGGATTGCCATAAAGACAATGAAGAGTTCCTGAATTTGTCTTTTCAGTTTCCTATTTTGGGTTGGGGGGTAGTGGAAAAGGGACAAATGGAAAAGGATCTATTGACGTTAAAGAAGTCAGGGAGACTCCTGAGCGAGTGATCATTAACTCCTGATAGGAGCCTCCTAATGTGCCCTCAGCCACTGCTCTGCCTATGGACAGCACCAGCATCACCTCTGCTGGACCCATCAGGGTTCTTCTGACCTGCCCTTTTCCCCCTGCAAACAGGAACATGCACCCCACCAGTGCCTTGCAAACAGGCAGATTTCTGGAGGACGACGGTGAGTGCACAGAGGTTGGGATGGGGTCTCTGACCACTGGCAGGGAAAAGACATGGGACAGGGAAACATCTCCCAGCAGGAAAATCTCCAGGCAGCAGGGAGATGATCTGGGAATGAGAGGAAACTAAAACGAGCAGTACTGTAAGAGGCAGAACGCAGAAACCTCCGTCTGATCCCCCGCAATGCAGATGCCTTCCTCTGAGCAAGCCCCCTTGCCTCCTCTCCCACCCACCAAAGCCTCTGCCCTCAGGGCTGGGGGCTCCAAGGCGTGAACCACCTCCTCTGCAGCCAGAGCTCCAGCAGAGCCGTGGTGCAGCTCTGCAGCCACGGGCCCAGTTCCCTCTGCAGAGCGCAGGGGCTGAGAGCAGCTGCCCGGCAATGGTGGTGTCTGGGAGGTAGCGTGCACAGCTGGGGAAGGGGAACGCTGTCTGAGTGCCCCAATGCCTCTGCCCTGGCCTCTCTCAGCCACACCCTCACTGTGTTTTGCCTTGTTTCTCCACTGGTCTGTGTTATTGCTATTGTTATCTTGGTCTTGCTGCCAGACCCTCTGGGGAGGTGGCAGTTTCAGCTGCAGAGTCACAGACTGATTTTGTGGGTCCTTTCATGCAGGTGTGTCCATGAGTACAAGTGTCCCAGCTTTCCTCTAACCTGTGAGGCTGTGGGCAGTGCAGTCTGTGGGGCTGGAGAATAAGCTGGTTTTCCCTGAATCAGATGCCATCATTCGGACACTTGGCTATCTCCCTGAGGTTTTCTTCCAAACTTCCCTCCAGGATGCAAACCAGCCCTTAACAACTTTGCGTTATCTGAAATCCCCATGGAGAAGTGGAGAGATGCTATGACAGAGAACATTCTTTTGGGTTTGTGAAATGAGCCCTGTGTGTCCTGGGCTAGAAGTGGGGTGCTGAGACCTTGAGAAAGGGTGAGGCGTTTAGTTGTCTGCACTGGATCCCTCTGCTCACATCAGTGCATGGTGCCTTTTCAGGGTAACACAAGAGTGAGATCAGCCCCCATCTCATGGAGAACAAGCTCATAGCAGCTTTTAGGCAACAAGTTGGAGGGACAGACCAGCTCCCCTCAGTCTCCACTAAGCCCCAGGCAATCCTTTTGCCTCGGAGGATTCGCTCTGCTCTCCCTGAGTACAGCAGAAATGCTGAGGGTTTCTGACATCCAAGAACACTCCCCAGGTGAGATGGGGGAGCTTTAAAAACCCCAAACATTTCAATTTGCCATCCACTATCCCCATTCCTTAGCACTGGGAGTGCAGATGCTGACAGGCCCTTCTGCACTAAGAGCAGTTTCATCTGACAAAGTTGAACACCAGGACTGGCCCCTGCCCTGAGCGCTCCCATGAACCCACTGCTGCAGAGCAGGGCTGACTCCTCAGCAGCCAGCGGGCAGAGGCCCTGCTCCTCACAGCACACTCAGCCAGAGCTGCAGCCACAGAGCTGAAGGAAGGTCTCCTGGAAAAGGAGTAAGTGGGGGGGTGGGGGATGGGGCAGAGTGTGTCAGAGTGAGGGTCTAAAAAAAAGCTTTGATTCTGCTCAGAGAAATGACCCCATCATTGACTCTTCCTGTAGGAACAGGACCCCATGCCCAGAGGCAGCAACCATCCAACAGCAGCACCATCACCCACTTCCTCCTCCTGGCATTCACAGACACAGGGGAGCTGCAGCTCTTGCACTTCTGGCTCTTCCTGGGCATCTACCTGGCTGCCCTCCTGGGCAATGGCCTCATCATCACTGCCGTAGCCTGTGAGCACCGCCTCCACACCCCCATGTACTTCTTCCTCCTCAACCTCTCCCTCCTCGACCTGGGCTCAGTCTCCACCACTCTCCCCAAAGCCATGGCCAATTCCCTCTGGGACACCAGGGACATCTCGTACTTGGGATGTGCTGCCCAGCTCTTTCTCTTTGCCTTCTTGGTAGTAGCAGAGTACTGTCTTCTCACCATCATGGCCTATGACCGCTACATTGCCATCTGCAAACCCCTGCACTACGGGACCCTCCTGGGCAGCAGAGCTTGTGTCCACATGGCAGCAGCTGCCTGGGGCAGTGCTTTTCTCAATGCTCTCCTTCACGCTGTCAATACATTTTCACTCCCACTCTGCAAGGGCAATGCTCTGAATCAATTCTTCTGTGAAATCCCTCAGATCCTCAAGCTCTCCTGCTCCAATGACTACCTCAGGGAGATTGGGCTTCTTGTGGTTAGTCTCTTAGTAGCATTTGGGTGCTTTGTTTTCATTGTGCTGTCCTATGTGCAGATCTTCAGGGCCGTGCTGAGGATCCCCTCCGAGCAGGGACGCCACAAAGCCTTTTCCACGTGCCTCCCTCACCTGGCCGTGGTCTCCCTGTTTGTCAGCACGGCCATGTTTGCCTACCTGAAGCCCCCCTCCATCTCCTTCCCTTTGCTGGACCTGGTGGTGGCAGTGCTGTACTCGGTGGTGCCAGCAGCAGTGAACCCCCTCATCTACAGCATGAGGAACCAGGAGCTCAAGGAGGCACTGAAGAAGCTCATTCAATCCGTAGCCTTTCAGCAGCAATAAGCTGCCCGTGTCTCTTCACCAGTGATTTCCAATGTATCTGGGGAACCTCCTGTGCTTTGGGAGTGTTATCTGTGATAATTCTGTTTCTCCAGGAATGTCTGCATGCTGTCCGCTTCTCCAGAGGCATGAAGCCAGTCTGTCTGACCCAAAGGTCTTTGCACATGTGTCTGACCCAATGGCACAGCTGGCCTCCCATGTCACATCTCTGTAATAAAAGGGGGGTTCGTCAGTGCCAGTGTCTGGAGGTCGGGCTCTTCTTCCAAAGCTGAGGTCAGGAACAGGCTGAAGGGATTGCCCCAACAATGTCATGCTGCTGTTCTGGTGTCCTCCATGGGCTGAGGGCAGTAGGGCTCAGGGCGATGTGTTAGGGAATGGGACTGGAGGGAGCTTTCACTGGTGACCTCCCTATTTGGCCACTCTCCACAGGTTTATGGCTGAGTTTTTCTGCATAGCCTTTTTTGCCTCCTCCTGCTAGGCTCAGGGCCTGCACTGGGGGAATGGCCATCCCTGCTCGACCTCTCTCCTTGTCCAGACCCTGGCAGACCCCAGAGCAGGGATGTCTGTGAAATCCCACATGGGATGCGGATAGGGCTGGGTAGGTTCCAGGATGTGGGTGAGGCTGTGTCAAGTAGGAGGAACAGAAGGGGGACAGGGCACAAAGGGATGTCATGGAGATCATGCAAGAGAAACTGTTCCTCACACCAGATACACCCTTTGCCATGCTGTGCCTGCAGAGTGGGGCTGTGGGACTGCATGGGAGGCAGCGGGGCTGGGCCGGCACAGGACAGGGCACTGACAGGGGCCACGAAGCAGCTGCCAGGGGATGACCACCTGGAGTTGGTGGCTGCAGGAGAAGTCAGGAGCAAAGAGAAGAGCTTCAATTGCTGTGTTAGAGACCAAGGCTGAACAAGGCAAATGCAGGGCTGCTGCTGAACGAGGATGGTGATCTAATAAACAGGAGACACCAATGGGGCTGAGGGATCCAAGGCCTTCTTTGCCTGAGTCTTTCCTGAAATGTTCTCCCAGGCCTCTGTGCTCAATGAAGGGGTTCAAGGAGGAGAGCACGTACTGGCAGGAACCTCATGAAATCCCACAAGGACAAATGCCAGTTTCTGCCCCTGCAGGGGACTAACCTTGGAATGGCACAGGCTGGGGGCTGCCTGGCTGGCAGCAGCCCTGTGGGAAAGGTCCTGGTGGTCAGCGAGCTGGACACGAGTCGGCCATGTGCCCTGGCAGCAAGGGAGGCCACCAGCATCCTGGGCTCTGTGATCAGGAACATGGTCAGGAGATGGAGGGAAGGGATTCTCTGGAATATTCCATCCAGACGTCAGATCCTCAATTCAAGAATGATATTGGGAAGCTGGAGTGGTTTTAGGAAAGGTCCCTGAGGACAGCTAGGGACTGGAGCACTTTGCTTGTGAGGAGAGGCTGAGGGAGCTGGGCTTGTCCAGCCTTGAGAATGGAAGGCTGAGGGGGACGTCATCCCAGCCTGCCAGTCCCTACGAGGAGGTCATGGGGAATACAGAGCCAGGGACAGATAAATCAAAGCAAGATTCAATTACTTTGACCTCCAGTGCTGTCCAAAATGGCCTTGCACAGGCATGGAAGAGGCTGAGGATCTCATTGCCTCATTTCCCCACCCCTTGCCTGGTAAGATCTTCCCCCAAGTCTCCCTGGTCCTTGAGTCCTCCAGCAGCCTCTGCGGTAGCAAAGCTTCAGCCACGTGAGAGCAAGCTGCAGCTGGGGAGCACTAGTGCCAGCTGGACACAGGCAAGTGCCTGGGAGCAGAGGGGATGCACCCACGGGGGCTGGGGGAAATGGCTGCTGTCATTGCAAGGCTGCTGCCCTTTGGCTTTGAAATGTCATGGCAGCTGGGGGGAACATAAGGATCCTTGTTAGAAAGTCCAGCCGATGGCCAGTTTCTGGAGGCGTCCCTCCCGGAGAAGTGCTGGGGCCAGTGCTGTCTGACATCTTTAGTGGTGGCCTGGACAATGGGACAGAGTTCACCCTCGACGTGTTTGTGGACGACACATAACTGGGGGAGCCCTTCATTGAGTAGGGGGCAGGGAGGGGGACTGGATGGTGCCCAGAAATATCTCCCACATTGAATTCCTCAATCAATCTTTACCTGGAGTTCTCTGTGAAGGCAAACTAGGTAGAGGAAGGAGAAAGGGCAGAGAGGCTGAAGAAGAGCTGGGAAATAGGTCACTATATATAGAATAGTTGTTCAGAATAAATTATCTCCACTGAGAGCACTGGTAGGAAATGTATTTTAATGAACAGCTGCATGTAAGTATGTTGGCAGAGGGGAAGTAATGCACTGTGCTCATGTGGTCCTCCCAAATACAAAAATAAAAAGAAGAAAACAGTATTAGCACTCAGCCAAAATACCTGACATTCTGCAAATGAAGATTGTTTTGAGTTGTTGCCTAGAATAAGTTTTAAGTAGGTTTCAACTCAAGACTAAGACCTACGTTCAGGTCTGCATTCACTTGCCCACATGCAGCGGCTGTTGCTGTCTGAGTTGCCCTGGGGTTACAGATGTACCCATAAGGTGCTTGGAAATGTGACCCAGGGCTCCCTTCTGGAGCAGTAGTTGGTCACCAGGAAACCTCCAGGCATCTCGGTTGAGACATCTTCTGTCTCTCCATTTACTACAAAGGGAAGCCTAGACAACTTGATTAGAGGTAGACATCTGCGTTGAGGTGTTTGGTGCTGGGTCAGGACAATCTTGTCCCTTTCTGCACCTAAAATAGAGTGACATTCCCTGGAGGGACTGTGAAGGGAATGTGTCTTGCTGATTTAGGGACTCCTTCCAGAAGTGCTGGTAACACAAATATGTTGGCCATGCAGAAACAGAGCGTTTCCCTGAAGAGGGTCACCCTTCTTCTCTGGAACGGTTGAGAGAGCTCAGCCCCTCAGAGTGTGACCGGCTGTGTGAAAGGGCGAGCAGTGGCAAGGCCAGTCCTGGGCAGGGAGTGTTTTAGGGCACTGAACTCCATGTGAGACACAACCATACTGTTTTTAATGTTATAGGCCTGATTACGACAGAACAATTCAGAAAATGTCAAAAAATAAAAAGAAGCAAGGAAGAAATTAAGGAAAAAATTTAAAGGGAAGGAAATGTTCTACTTCTGTGGTGGGGTGATGCTGGTTGGATGCCAGGTGCCCACCAAGCCACTCTATCACTCCCCCTCCTCAGCTGGACAGGGGGAGAAAAATATGACAAAAGGCTCGTGGGTCGAGATAAGGACGGGGAGATCACCATCAATTCCTGTCATGGGCAAAACAGATTCAACTCGAGGAAATTAATTTCATTTATTGCCAATCAAAAGTCAGAGTAAGATAATGAGACATAAGAACAATCTTGAAACACCTTCCCCCCACCCTTTCCTTCTTCCTGGGCTCAGTTTCCCTCCTGATTTTCTCTACCTCCTCCCCAATGAGCGGTGCAGGGGGACAGGGAATGGGGGTTGTGGTCAGTTCATCACATGTTGTCTCTGCTGCTCCTTCATCCTCAGGGAGAGGACTCCTCACACTCTTTTCTTGCTCCAGCGTGGGGTGCCTCCCATGGAAGACAGTTCTCCACGAACTGGTCACACAGCTCAGCTAACATGGGTGTTGTCCTGTCCTGGGCACTTTGCAGACCAGACCAGACCTTTCCTGGCTCTTCCCATCTCCCCTGCCCTCTCCCCAGCCCAGCCCCACAGAGCAGCCCAGCCTGGGCTGGCCCCACGGCAGTGCCCACCTCAGCCCACAGCCCCAGCCCCTCTGAAGGGAGCAGAGAAGGGTCAGCCTCCCCATCAGCCCCAGGGCTGGAGGCTCACCCTGGCATGAGGAAAGGGAGGTTAGGGAAACTGCAGGAATCCTGGTCTCTGTTCCAGGAGATGCCACAGACTGACCATGTGCCATCATTGCCAGTCCCCCTCCCCACGCCAGCACAAGAGTCCTGGTCAGGGCACAGAGCAGCATGCCCCAAGTGGATGCCTGCAGAAAGAGGTTTCTCTTTCTCATGGATTCCCCCTGCAGGCACAGAAATGCTCCCTTGCTCTTTTCCCTGGCCACTCCTTTCCCCTGGCCCACTTGTCTTGGTTCCCACCCCGTGCTCTCCACAGGCCCCTGAGCTGGCAGTGCTGCTCTGAAGATACCAGGTCCTGCTGTTGTCCACAGCCATGGCTCCAGGGAAGCAGCAGCCCCAACATGAAGGTGGCAGAAAGGATCTTCCCACTGAGGCAGTGAGGGGCATCCCTGAGGTCCACGAGTGCCTGCTTCTCCATGTGGCAGCTGGGCTCATGGCTCCTTGACCTCTCCTGTATTCTGGGGCTGCACCCCCAGCTCCAGATGACTAGTACAAGATGGGAGCAGAGTCAAAAGATTTTCTGCTGGAATCTTTATTGTGTTTCCCTAGACAGGGAGCCTGGCTCCATATCTATGTGAGGTCTTTTACGTCAGAAAACACTGGCAGGGAAATAATAATATTATTATTTAAGTGGAAGTAATATATGACGTAAAATAAACAAATGGAAAAACAAGACACATACGATCAAAAGAGCATGCGAGCTTTTCCTGAGGATGATGGCCACCTTACTGATGCTGCAGTAGTCTGTGTTCAACCAGTTTCCGCAGGGCGTCTTTCATGTCTGTGTTCCTCATGCTGTAGATGAGGGGGTTCACTGCTAGAGGAACCACTGAGTACAGCACTGCCACCACCAGATCCAGGGATGGGAAGGAGATGGAGGGGGGCTTCAGGTAGGCAAGCATGGCAGAGCTGACAAACAGAGAGACCACGGCCAGGTGAGGGATGTACGTGGAAAAGGCTTTGTGGCGTCCCTGCTCAGAGGGGATCCTCAGCACGGCCCTCAAGATCTGCACATAGGACAGCACAATGAAAACAAAAGAGATGAATGCTACTAAGACACTAACCACAAGAAGCCCAGCTTCCCTTAGGTAGTCATTGGAGCAAGAAAGCTTGAGGATGTGGGGGATTTCACAGAAGAACTGGTCCACAGCATTGCCGTGGCAGAGGGGGAGTGAAAATATATTGGCCGTCTGCAGGAGGGCATAGAGGAACCCAGTGCCCTAGGCAGCTGCTGCCATGTGGACACAAGCTCTGCTGCCCAGGAGGGTCCAGTAGTGCAGGGGTTTGCAGATGGCAGCAAAACGGTCATAGGCCATGATGGTGAGACGAGAATACTCTGCACCAAACAAGAAGAATACAAAGAAGACCTGAGCAGCACATCCTGCGTAGGAGATGGCCCTGGTGTCCCACAGGGAATTGGCCATGGCTTTGGGGACAGTGATGGAGATGCAGCCCAGGTCAAGAACAGAAAGGTTGAGGAGGAAGAAGTACATGGGGGTGTGGAGGCGGTGGTCACAGGCTATGGTGGTGATGATGAGGGTGTTGCCCAGGAGGGCAGCCAGGTAGATGGCCAGGAAGATCCAGAAGTGCAAGAGCTGCAGCTCCCGTGTGTCTGCGAATGCCAGGAGAAGGAACTCGTTCATGGAGCTGCCATTGGACATCTGCTGCTTCTGGGCATGGAAACTGCCAAAGGAGATAAACCAGAAAAATTTAGAGAAGCTTCTCTGAGCAAAATTTGATTCCTTCATTGTGAAATACCTAAGGGAGCTTTTCTTTCCTGGGGGACCGTAATGCAGCTCCGAGGCTTCATCTCTGGTTTGTGCTGGCTGAGTGTGCTGTGCAGAGCCGTGCCCTCTCCCCAGGTGCTCCTTGAGGGTCAGCCCTGCTTTACAGCAATGACCCATGGAGGCAGCAACAGCCCAGGGTGTTTGGAGGGAGGGTTCCTGGGGAGGAGTTCCCTGTGCTGCACTAGAGCGCAGGGTGAAAGCTCCGAAGGACGCTTTCTTCCACAGAGGAAGGTGGGAGATGAGGTGCAGCAAATGTGCAAATGCAGCACCCCCACCCCTTGCCCCACACCACCACCGTTACTGCCAGGGAGCCCAAGAGCAGGAAGAAGAGCAGCACAAGCAGGTGGAGGAACAAAGAAAAACCCTGTGACTCTCCTCCTAAGGGAAGCAAGGAGAGGACAGGCGGCCGGGCACTCAGGAAAGCCTTCTCCTCACCCAGCAGGGCACAGCACCTCCCGGTTAGCAAAAGCCCAGGGCAGTCGCTCTCAGCCCCTTTGCCCTGCAGAGGGAAGCGGCCCCGTGTCAGGGGAGATGCCCCTCTGCTGTGCCAGAGCTCTGGCTGCAGAGGAGGCACCTCCTGCCCTGGACCACACAGCCTTGAGGGCAGAGGCTGTGCTGGGTGGGAGACGAGAGCAGGGGTCTTGCTCAGAGGAAGGTGTCTGCATTGGAGGGGATGACAGGGAGCTTTCCAAAGTCTCCCTCCCATGACATTGCTGGTTGGAATTTCCTACAACACTCTGCCCATGTGTTTGCAGCCTGGAGCTATCCCTGGTGGAAACTGTTTTCTCCCTCCAAGTTTTCCCTGTCAGGGGTCACAGACCCCATCACCCACTCCTGTCTGCTCAGCTCTGACCTGAAGAAACCTCCCAGTTCCAGGCACTCTCTAGAGGTACTGCCCGTTTGCAGGCAGTGAGGAGCAGGGCAGACAAACCCTGCTGAGGCCAGCAAAGGTGATGCTGGTGCTCTCTGGAGGTGGAGGAAGGGATGGAAGCAGTTGACTTGCCTCTCACCAGACCTGCTGATCTCTCAGTGTAGCAGCTCAGGACTCTCAGGCTCCCTCTCCAAACACTGCAGCGCCTTTCCCCTTTTACCCAAAACAGCAGGAAACGGAAAGCACAGCCTCAGGAAAGGTCTTTACCTTCAAGGGATCCCCTGCCTTGCTCTTCCTCTGCAAAAGTCCCCTCTGAAATGCCCTGGGCAGCTCTGGCTGCACACCCGGCCTTCACACCTTCATATCTGTCTAACATGAGCCCCTGGGCTGGGAGGCCTCCTGACAGAGCCCGTAGACTATAGGCTATAATTGCTTTAGGAGAGCCTTTTAGGAACAACAGCTGCATTGCCCTGCACCAAGAGACTTACCGTGACAAGGGCTGGAAAGGTTTCTTCCCTTGCAGCTCGCCTCTCTCCTCCCACTCCAGGCTGCCTTTAATCTCTCTCTGCCCTACTCCTTTTCCCAGAGCCCTGCTGCGCTTGGCAGAGGAGTTGCTCCCTGGCCGAGCTGTCTCTCTGCACTGCTGCCTGCTTCCCAGGAGCTCCCTCCATCCCAGGAGCCTCTCTCAGCCCCGGAGGAGGGGACCTGCCCAAGACGTCACTTGCTCTGCCCCCCACCGCACGCTGCGCTCCCTCCAGGTGTCCCTGGGGCTCTCCAGGAACATCCTTGGAAGGAGACTGAAGGAATCACCGATGTTGCCTGTCTCACCTCCGCAGAGACGTTTCTTGCAGCAGTGCCCTTTCTCCTCTCCGAGACACAGTTAGGTCTGAGAATCCCCCTTCCTTGGCCCATCATGAGACAGGACACCTGGACACTGGCAGGGAGGCATCTCCTTTACCCATGCTGAGGGAAGGCAATCAGCTGAGGCAATGGAGGCATCTCCTCCTGGAGTTGTAGTCCTGGGGCTGGAAGGGACCTCAGCTCCCTCCCATGCCTGCCACAAACCCACAGGACATGAGATTCCTCTTGCTTCAGTTATGGTGTCTGCTAAAAATAGGCACCTGCACTCATTTTCTGTGGTCCCATGGTCATTGATGGAGATGAAGAGCAAGAGTTCACACACAAAAACACCTGGTGACGTCTGAGGTGCCTGATGTTGTCCACAATAATGGAGCAGTACTGAGAGATTAGGAAACATCTGGGGGCATCATCCTGCAGCCTGGTGAGGGTGCCAGCTGAAATGACGGCAGATGCCCACATTTAGGACATCACCCCCTGTCCCTACTCACGCTGTTCAGGGCCGCCTAGAGAGGTGTCCAGCTGACCAAATGGAGTTCTGTGCCAGAGGGAGAGGGAAGTCTTTCTCTTTCTCCCCTCCTTTAGCTGTGTTGACTAGCTGTCCGTTGCCTGTAACAAGAGTTGTCTCACACAGCCCCACAGAGCCTAACCTAATTCAGGGCAGCTGCTCATTGAATGGCCAAACACAGGCCTGTAGGGCTCTGTGAGATGCCAAGGCTCTCCACCAAAACTGCCTGTGGCTGGCAGGGACAGCACAGGACCTGCAGGAAAGCCGTGTCCCCTCAGAGCGGGTGCGTGACAGACACCCCAGGCGCCATCTCAGATTCCTTCGGTGCTTGTGTGCAAGTGACTGATTGCCACCCCTGCAGTGAGGCCAGCCCTGTCCCATCTCTGTCCAGCAGATGCAAGGCACCGCATGAATAAGAAGCACATTGCACTGGGCTCTCCACTTGTGGGCCTATGTTCTCAGCTTCGTCTAGTTCTCCTCTGCCCCATCCTTTACTCACCCTCTTGACGATACAGTCTTCAAAGCGCCCAGTGAATTTCGAGTGGGCCTAGATCACAGGATGTCCACACACAAGGATGCTTTCAGCAGCACCTTGTCCTTCCAGGAGATCAGTGCCTCTCTCCACCAAAGGCCCTGCAGGGCTGCAGAGACACCGCAGACAGCAATGCCCTCTCCTGCCAGGGCTGCCCAGCCCAGCCCTGTTTCTCTCGGACCTTGGGGACAGCAGGCATTGCTCTCTTTTGGGGCACCTCAAGTCTTTCTTACAATGCCATTTGCCATGCGCTCCAGCATGTCTGTTCCATGCAGCAAAGCTTTTGCGTACATGGGCTCTTGGGTGCTTGGTGTCCCTCTTCAGCATGACAAGGCTGAGGTTGGCCTGGAGCCACGGCTCAGGGGCTGCAGCCCAGATGTGCAACACTCTCCTCTGACGTGGGAACAGGCAGGAGGAGCTGGAGCCCCGAGGTCTGTCACAAGCTGTGACTTCTGAGGCACAGTGGGACACCTCCCACAGCTGGCGTGCTGCAATGGATGGATAAAGGTTCTTCACGAGACACAGGCTGGGAGCATGAGAAGAGGAATACTTTCTGTGTGAAGGAGTTGCTTGGATGTATGGAGCTCCTTGCTGGGAAAGTCAACAGGCTGGGTGAGCCCTTGTGGGTGAGGATCGGAGCAGAGGCCAGTTAGGGCGACATTGTGGTGGGAGATAAAGAACAGGTGATCAAGGGGAGGAGGTGGACAAGCTCTTACTTAAGCCACTCCAGGAGGTCTCCAGATCAGTGACATGGGGCTCTTTCTGGGGACCTTAATGACCCTGACATTCATTGGAGGGGAACACAGCACTGTGAAAACAGACCAATAGGTTTCTGGAGGGGGTTGGAGCAATTTCTTTGCAAAGCCACCAGCTGGACCAACAGAGATGATGCTCACCTGGATCAGGTCCTTGCAAACCATGAAGAGTGGTCAGGGACGTGAAAACCAGGGTCATCCTTGACTGTAGTGACCATCAAAAAGGGGGGTGCAGCTCTTGAGCAGCCTGAGGAGGGAAAGGAGCAGAGTGTAGGGGTCAGACCTCAGAGGGGAAGACTTTGGCCTGTTCAGGGGGCTTTTAGTGGGGATCCCGTGGGCAGCAGTGAAGGGCAGCACAACTCAGTACAGCTTGTCTTTAACGAGAGAATCACCCACAAAGAGCAGCAGTGAGTACCTAGCTGACAAGACCAGCTTGGGTGAAGAGGGAACTCATGAGGAAGCTCCACAGGTAATGGAAGCAGAGAGGAGGAGGGTGCAGAGACTCACTTCAGAAGGAGGAATTTAGAAGCAGGAGTGGCTTTTTCTTTTTTTTTAAGAACAATTTTGGAAACCAAGGTGGGTTGAGTTACAGGAGCACAGATGCCTTGTGTCACCCTCCATCTGCAGTTTCCATTGGAGGGTCCAGGTCTCCCACGGCCCCTTGTGGTCACTCCCAGTCACAGGTGAGTGTGTCAGGCACACCAGGACCTCCTGAAGTGGCACTGGAGGCTTCTGGTCAGGAACTGAGCTCGGCCTGCAAAGATGAGGCAACTTTCTCAACATTTATGTAGGATGGGCACATTTTCATCAGCTGAAATGTTTGAATACTTTTCATAGAGAGAGAATGTTTTCCTGTGCTGCCATCATGAAACTCTCCAGGATGCTAACAGCTCTTGGGAGAAGAAACCTTGATCTTCCTGGCACTTGCTTGACCACTGTTCTGTCCAGTATGGAGTGTACAGAATCTCACTAATCTTCTCGCTATTCCCACATGTCCTGATTCAACTGACCATTTCTCAAGTCATCTTCTCCAGCAGACTGTCTGCACAGATGCCTTTTTGAGTGTCCATCTGGTTTTCCTCCTCCCATTACTCTCCATTCCCTCAGACCCCTCCCAAGTACCCAGGTGCTGCTTGGAGCTTCAGGCAGGTGAAAGCTTGCTGCTCCTGTCTCCTGACTGTCTCTGTAGCCAGCTCCTTCATTGCCTTTCTCTCTGTCCTTTCCTACTAATCTCACTGCAGATTTTCCCCTCCAAAGGACAAGTGGGATTTAGTGGAGGCAACTTGGACTTCATGGACACCTGACGAATGTTTTTTATTCTTCACTGAACCACTCTTCCTCTTTTTGTTTTTGTTCTTGTTAACGAAGAGAAATGCTGTGTCTCTGTGCAGCCACTTCTCCAAGGAAAGCAGAAGGAAATGGAGGCTGAGACATTCAGCTCCAGCCTGAGTGGGAAAAGCTTCCATTTTAACATGAGTGATGTGAGTTTCAGGTGACCGGTGAGAGAAATGGCAGGCTGGGGTGGGGTGGGTGGGATGAAGAGTGTCTCTAGAGTGTCTGACAGAAAGGGTCTGGCTTTTCCCACATGGTCATACTTCATCATGAGACCCTCGGGATCAATATGGCTTGGAGATTGTCTATATCGTTTATTCTGTAAGCAGAAAAATAATGAAAATGCACAAATCTTTTTAAAATGTTATTTTTTTTACATCTTCTCATTTAGACTCTACTCCTGAACTCTCCCTAATGAACCACACAAGAATGGAGGCATTAAAGAAAACTGCAGAGCGCCATGGCATGTTAGGTTATCTGCATTTCCATGGGTCCTCTGCTGCCAAGTTCCTGAACTGCAGCTACTAAAAGGAGATTGAACAAGCCACTGAAGAAGCCTTTAAAATGTGATTAAAATCTCCAGGACTCTGAGGGTGTCAGTGGGCCCCCTGAGGGCCTTTTGCTTCTAACACAAAGCTGTGGTTTTCTGGGGATTTGCCAAAGCTGTGAATCCCCAAGCAACTCATCCAGCTGCTTTCAAAGCTAATGCTCCTCAATTGCCTAAGATATCGCAGCACTGTACTTACTTATCATAGAATCATAGAAAGAGTCATAAAATCATAGAATGGTTTGGATTGGAAGGGACCGTTAAAGGTCATCTAGTCCAAGCCTCCTGCAGTGAGCAGGGCCATCTTCAACTAGATCAGGTTGCTCAGAGCCCTGTCCAACCTGACCGTGAATGGTTCCAGGGATGGGGCATCCTCCACCTCTCTGAGCAACCTGTGCCAGTGTTTCACTGCCCTCATCATAAAAAAGTTCTTATATCTAGTCTGAATCTCCCCTCTTTTAGTTTAAAACCATTACCCTTGTCCTATCACTACAGGCCCTGCCAAAAAGTCTGTCCCCATCTTGCTTCTAAGCCCCCTTTAGTTACTGAAAGGCACAAAGAAGGCCTTCCCAGAGCCTCTCTTGCCCAGGCTGAACAACCCCAACTCTCTTAGCATTTCCTCATAGCAGAAGGGTTCCATCCCTCTGATCATTTTTGTGGCCCACCCTACAGCAGCTCGTACAGGTCCATGTCTTTCCTGTATGGAGTGTTCCAGAGAAAAATTAGAAAAAAAAAATTTCTTCACTTGTTTTTTCAGTATTTTTTTCACTAATTTTCCAGGAGAAAAAATTGCTTGGGGGATATTATGAATGTCCATAAATAGCTGAAGAGAAGGGATGAGGACAAGGGAGCCAAATTCTTCTCAGTAGTCCCCAGTGTCAAGACAAAGGGTGATGGACACAGATAAAAACACATGACATTCCCTCTGAACTCAGGAAAACACTTTTTCCCTGTCAGGGTGGTCAAACACTGGAACAGCTTGCCCAGAGAGGCTGCGGAGCCTGCATCCATGGAGGTATTCCAGACCCACCTAGACAAGGTCCTGAGCAACCTGCTCTAGCTGACCGTGTCGCAGCTGGGGAGTTGCACTTGATGAACTCCAGAGGTCCCTTCCAATCTCAACATCCCTGTCATTCTGTGAGCGTGAAGGAGAAAAGTGAGACGGAAAGAAATGGACAACACATAGCCTTGATGGCAAACACAGTGGGATCCTGTGGAGAGGGCCCACGCTGGAGCAGGGGAGCAATGTGAGGAGGAAGGAGTGGCAGAGATGCTCTGTGCTGACCGTAAGCCCCATTCACCATCCCCCCCTGCTCCTCTTGGGGTTGGGATGGGTAGAAGAATTGGGAACAAAGGAGTAATTTGAGCCTGGGAAGAAGGAGTGGGGTGGGGAAATGGTCTTGAATATTTTTGCTATGCTTTCTCTCTATCCGAATCTCTTTTAATTGGCAATAAATTCACTTGATCTTCCCCAAGTCAAGTTTTCTTTGCTCATAACAGTAATGAGTAAGTGATCTCCCTGTTTTTATCTTGACGCATGAGCTAATCCACCTTATTTTCTCCCTTTGTCCTTTTGAGCTGGGGGTGCAAGTGAGCAGCCGGGTGGGTGTCTGGCTGCTGGCCAAGGCTGACCCACTACAGGACCACCACAGCAGGACTGCTGTGTCCAGCCTGGGGCTCAGCAGCACAAGGAAGATCCTGACAGACTGAAGCAAGTCCTGCAGAGGCCGGAAGGATGGCTGGGGCCTGGAGCAGATAATGGACAAGGAGGGGCTGAGAGAGCTGGGTTTATCAGAAATCCCTCAGAGCCAAACACCAGAGCAAGGACTCAGGCCAGCTGGGGAGTTCTCAGTCAATGGAGATTTTCAAAATTTGTCGAGATAAGCACCTGATTGAGCTGGAGCTGTCCGAGAAGAGGCTTGGCTGAGAGTCCAGCTGTGACAAGAGCTGTGGGACTTGGTGTGTAATGAGTGTCAGAAGGAAACGACTTTCCTTTTTATTAATAATGGCAGTGGAGTTGGGTATCACTAAGCCCCACAGGAGGATGGGGGTGACCATGCAGCAAAGGTCCCTCCTCAGGCCTGGGGTGTATGGCCGGAGATGGAAATGGCCGGTGGGTGGGACTGGTCTGGGACAAATTTCCTGGGGCAGCTTTCCCAGGGTGTCCTGGAAACATGGCGCAGACCAGGACCCTCTCTTCTGCACCTTGGATGCCTTGCTTCCTTCACCATGACACCTGGCTCTGCACTGGGAGTGCTGGCTGCCCCTACCCTGCACACTCACACACCTTAGCTCTGCACTGGTGGTTTTCTCTCCCGGGCTCTTTCCAGCCCAGCCCAGACCCTCCCCACCTCTCTCCACCTCCCCTGCCCTCTCCCCAGCCCAGCCCAGCAGAGCAGCCCAGCCTGGGCTGGCTCCATGGCACTGCCCAGCACAGGCTGCTGCAGAGCTCTGGGCACTCACCCCACAGCCCCAGCCCCTCTGAAGGCCACAGCAGCTGCTGGGGGGCAGACAGCGGGGTTCAGGCTCCCCATCAGCCCCATGGCTGGTGCTGGCCACAAGGCCATGATGAAACAGAGGCTAGGCACTCGCTGCTCTCCTGAATTCATCTTGTAGCTGATCCTCAAGCCTCACTGAACTTGCTCCCTCCTCTGCTCGCACCATCCCCACTCCCCAGGACAGCACCAGAGCCCTGGCCCTGGGGGTCCTCAGGCAGCTCCTGCAGCTCTCCACTCTCCCCTCCCTGTGCCTACCGAGTCCCCTCTGACTCCCATGGCACTGCAGAGTCCTTTTTCATATATACCACAATTTAGCGCTTTACTTCTGGGAGACTTCATCTTGGAGGGTGTTTCACCTTCTGAGTCTGCATTCATTCCAACCCCAGGGCACGCAGGTAGTCCCCATCCTCTCCTCTCCTGACTTCTCCAAAGTATTTGCTAGAGAGTCTGGTACATGCCATCTGTCCTGTCATACAAGAAACAACCTGGGGAAAGAATGGGGAGCTGATAGACCGTCTCCACTGCCATTAGATACCAAGAAGAGAGCCTTTAAAACCAGAACACTTGGTCCAGTGGAACCCATGCGCTTAACCCCAAAACCACTGAGAACAAAAGGAGAATAGAAACTTCAAAAGACCAATTCCTTGGACATTTTCTTGGAAGGAAGTTTGGAAGAAGAGCCCAGTCTTCAGGCACTGCAGCCAGGAGGACCCCTTTTATTGAAGAGCAACAATTTGATGGGACACATGTGACACAGTGTTGTGCAAGGGTCAGACACAACAGGATCAAACCTCCACAGAAGGTGTGTGAACCCAGAAAATTATCTCTATGTAGAATTATCACAGGAGAAAAAAGCAGAATTGTGACATAAGATAAACTCGGGGAAACATGCAGTGGAGGGGAGGCAGGTTATTGTCAGTGAAACAGCACCCATTGGATCAGTTTCCATAAGGCATCCTTGAGGTCCTGGTTCCTCATGCTGTAGATGAGGGGGTTCACTGCTGGAGGCACCACCGAGTACAGCACTGCCACCACCAGGTCCAGCAAAGGGAAGGAGATGGAGGGGGGCTTCAAGTGGGCGAACACTGCAGTGCTCAAAAACACAGAGACCACGGCCAGGTGAGGGAGGCACGTGGAAAAGGCTTTGTGGCGTCCCTGCTCAGAGGGGATCCTCAGAACGGCCCTCAAGATCTGCACATAGGACACCACAATGAAAACAAAACACCCAAAGCCCACACAGACACTGACCACAAGAAGCCCAGCTTCCCTTAGGTAGGAACGTGAGCAGGAGAGCTTGAGGATGTGGGGGACTTCACAGAAGAACTGGCCCACAGCATTGACTTGGCAGAGCGGGAGTGAAAATGTATTGGCAGTGTGCAGGAGAGCATAGAGGAACCCAGTGCCCCAGGCAGCTGCTGCCATGTGGACACAAGCTCTGCTGCCCAGGAGGGTCCTGTAGTGCAGGGGTGTGCAGATGGCAACGTAGCGGTCATAGGCCATGATGGTGAGGAGATACAATTCTGCTGACATCAAAAAGACAAACATAAAGACTTCGGCAGCACATCCCAAGTACGAGATGGCCCTGTTGTTCCAAAGGGAACTGGCCATGGATTTTGGGACAGTGGTGGAGATGCAGCCCAGGTCAAGAACAGAGAGGTTGAGGAGGAAGAAGTACATGGGGGTGTGGAGGCGGTGGTCACAGGTTACAGCAGTGATGATGAGGCCGTTGCCCAGGAGGGCAGCCAGGTAGATGGCCAGGAAGAGCCAGAAGTGCAAGAGCTGCAGGTCCCGTGTGTCTGCGAATGCCAGGAGGAGGAAGTGGGTGATGGAGCTGCTGTTGGACATTTTATCCCTCTGGGCATGGGCATCTGTTCAAGGAGGTAAAGGAAGGGAGAAGTTAGGGATGACTGCTTTCAGGAAAATCCATTCACATTCTTATAGGACGCCCCCAAAGAGCCTTTCACTTTTCAGGAAGAGCTTTGGTGAGCTCTGGTTGGTGCTGGCTGAGGGTCCCCCAGGGAGCAGCAGGCTCTGCTGGGGGTTCTGCAGGGGTCAGTCCTGCCCTACAGCAACAGGTAAATAGGAACATAGGGTGATCTCAGATTAAATCCAATCCTGATATCAAAGAGCTTTTCAGCATTGTGGCTCCCAATTCACCTGACTGCAGAGCAGAGCTGTGGGCTGTTCGGGTTGTGCCTTCTGCTCTAGTTGCCCCAGCACAGCTGAGGAGCGGTTGGAATGCAGCAATGCCTGGCATTTCTGCTGCGCTGCAAGGGAAACCTTGTGGGTGCTGAGCTTGGGCAAAGGGACTGTCCCTTAGTGCAGAGTGAGGACAGCCACTCTGTGCATCAGCCCTGCTCTCAGCTGCCCTCTGCTGGCAGCTCTTCCAGCTGGAGGACCATCGCACTTGGGTGTTCCCCCCAAAAGAAAGAGGCCAGTGCTGGGAGCAGAGGAATCCAGTTTCCCAGTGCAGATCTCCAAACCCCTCACCCCATCTCATCGCACCTGAGGAGGATCTCAGCTCTGTCCTCCCAACCAGGGACACAGAGGGCTCATGACAGCTGCCCACACGCAGCCATCCAGCAGCATCTCAATGACCTTAGCACCGAGGTGTCTTCTCCATGGGGCTCCTGCAAAACACAGAGATGCCCTGGGAGAGCTGTGCTGCACGGGAGGGCAGCCTGCAGCCCAGCAGGACCTCCCAAGGACAGAGTCAACTGTCCTGAATTTGTTTCGTCCTGAAGGGAGGGTGAGATCTCTGCCAGCCGCACACACTGCAGTACCCAGAGCCCCACAGGTGAACAGGGTGCGAGCTGGGTGCTTTTCCTCCATGGCCATATATGCCTGACAGCACATGCAGCCTTGGTGTCTGAGCTGCACTTGAATCCTCACCCCTCACAGCAGTAGGTGTAACAGTAAGAAGAAGGGCGGCAGGGAGAAGAGGAGGACATGCCAAAGGAGCCCTGCCAAGGGAGGCAGGAGAGGGAGACAGAGACAGACCCTTGAGTTTTAACTCTCTTTGGTGGTCAGGCTGCTTGGGAAGGTAAATCATGAGCATGTCTCCATGCCATTAAGGGCTGAGACTCTGCTGTGTGAGTGAAGAGATGAGGGGGTTCTCCAGGGAAAGTATCTGCACTGCAGGGGGTAGCAGGAAGATGCCTGCCTGATCCCCACATCTCCTCCCTTTTCATGCTCAAAGATCCCATCCCACCTGCTGTGAGCTCAGCTCTGCCCTTCAGGCACCTCCTGGCAGCAGGGCTCTGCCCAGGGGCATCTCTGTGTGTGCAGGGGCTAAGGAGCAGCTCGGAGAGGTCCTAGCGAGAACTGGGGTCTCATTGCCTACTCCAAAGCAGAGAAAGAAATTCCCATCTCCCACTGCCCACCCAGCCAACCAAGAGTGGAAAAACTCAAAGCACAGATTACTTCCCTTTCAGGCAATCCCCTACCTTGACATCCCTCTTTAAAATGACCCATGCAAATGTCCTCCAGGTGATGTAGAAGTCTGAGCAGCCCTGACCCACGCTGCACCCTCTGGACAGCACAGGGATCCTGCCCTGCTTCCACCCACAGCTTCTCCCCACAGCTTTGAAGGGCGCTCCCTGGGCATGCTGAGTGCTGACCTGGGCAGACGGCAGAGTCCCTGCCCTGGTGCACAGTCCCCTGGGGTGCAGTGACCCTGCTCTGAAGGACAGCCCTGGGCACACACAGGTGCACACCGAAACCCCGGAAGGTGGCCTTTTCTTTCTGATAGTGCAGCAGGCAAGTCCTCCTCTGCAGCACGTCCTCCTCCTCTACATTACAGAAACTGTGAAAGTCTTCCTGAAAATCCCACAGCCTGTGGGCTGTAGCAGCCTTTGGATATACCTCCAGGAACACCAGCTACATTGTCCTGCACCCAGAGACTTACCATGTAGAGGGCTGTGAAGATCTCTCCCATGCAGTGAGCTCTCACCATCCTCCCACTCCACACTGCCTTCACAGTCTCTCTGCCTCGCCCCTCTCCTCTCAGCACTTGCAGACAGTGCCCTCAGCCCTGCTGCGCTTTGCAGAGGAGCTGCTCCTGGGCAGAGCTGTCTCTCTGCAGTGCTGCCCACTTGCCAGCAGCTCCCTCCATCCCAGGAGCCCAGCCCAGCTCAGCAGCAGAGGCCCAACCCAGGGCAGCACTTTCTCTGCCCCTCTGGGCTCCCTCCAGGTGTCCCTGGGGCTCCAGGGGAACCTGCTGTGAAACAGGCTGAAGGCATCTCTGATCTTCCCTCCCTCAACTTCTCTCCTGCAGTGTCATTACTCCTATTAGAAAAATAGTTGGGCATGAGAATCACTTTTTTTGTCCCATCCTTAGACAGGACACCCAGGAAGGTGCCAGGGAAGGATCTAATTTCTCCAAGGTGGTAGGATGTGTTTGGTTGAGTGAATTTAGGCATTTCATGCTGGGTCTTTAGACCTGGGGCTAGTAAGACAGGCATCTCTCTTTTGCCCATGCCATCTCTGCTTTTGCACAGATGGGTTCTTGGACACTTGGTACCAGGTTTCTTTACGGCAAATATGAGTTTGCTGGGTCCCACAGCTTTGTTGCTTCAGTCCAAATGTGTGGCAGTGCCGTCATCCAGGAGCACAGACAGGATGAGAGGGAGCCGTTAATGTCAGAGACAGAGGTGTGATACTGATGGAATAAACTGCCAAGGTATGGTGGCATCCCACGTTTTGGTTCCCTGCAATGCCAGAGAGACATTGGCAAGCTGGAGGATCCGCAAATTTCAGTGGAGGGCCACAGAGATGGCCAAGGTTGGAGCACTGGTCCTGTCAGGAGAGGCTGAGGGAGCTGGGCTTGTTCACCCTGGAGAATGGAGGGCTTTGTGGGGAGGATGGAAGAGACTTGCATTGCCTACGGTGAGGTTCCCAAGAAGACACTGTGGTGCAAGGCAGGAGCACAGGAGGCAACGAGCTGGAACACGAGGGGGTCAGGCTCAATATAGGGAGAAACTTTTGCAACACGAGGACAGCCAGACATGGGAAGCCATTTCCCAGAGCATGTGCGCTGCCTCCATCCCTGGAAGTTTCTCAGACCCATCTGGATAAAACCATGAGCAACCTTGTGTGATCCTGCGTTGAGCAGGATGTTTTCTACAGATATCTAGCCAGGTCCCTTCCAGCCTGAATGACACTCTCATTCCTCACCTTTCCGTGTCCTCAACATGAGGGAAAGCCCTCAGGTTCCCTCTGACTGTGGAAATAATTCACATCAGGTACAAGGCAGCAGCACAGGCAGCCCAAATAGTCCCAGTGCCATCCCCGGCCTCATCTTTAATTTACTGCTTCCCTTTTCCCCCCTCTCAAATTCTTCACTGTTCTCATTTTCACACCTTCCAAAAAGGCCAGCCTGCCCTGGCTGGCTGGGGTGGAGTGCATTGTCTTCACAGCAGCCCGTAGGGTTCCATGTCTAGGATTTCTGACCAAAACCTTTTTAGCTATTCTATGTTTCTCATGCTTCCCTTCCAAGAACTGGGCTGGGGTTTTGGCTAGAAGTTAGGAGGGGAAACTGCCAGGACAGCCGACCCCAACTGACCAAAGGGATGTCCCACACCATATGACATCATGCTCAGCAATAAAAGCTGGGGGAAGAAGGAGGACGACGTTTTGGCATTTCTCTTCCCAGGTAATTGTTACTCATGATGGAGCCCTGCTTTCCTGGAAATGACTAAACACCTGCCTGCCAATGGGAAGGAGCGAATGTATTCCTGATTTTGCTTTGCTTGTGGGCACAGCTTTTGCTTTACCTGTTCAAGACTCCTCATCTTGACCCATGAGTTCTTCTCACTTTGCCATTCCAATGCTCTCCCAACCCCTCAGGAGAGGGGAGTGAGTGAGTGGCTGGCTGGGGGCTTAGTGGCCACATTACAGACTTATTTCTGTTTTCATTAAAAGCAGTAACAGTACCATGCTCTAAAATTTCCTCTTCTTCTTGAGGATGATAAATTTAATTTCTTTCTTTTTATTTTTGTCATTCATTCTGAATTCACAAGATAGCTGTAACTTAAGAGTATTTAGATTCTGGCATGAAATTTTTAGAACAGTGCTTTTTCTCTCATTGCTAACCCTTTCTTACCATTTCATGGTAATACCTTTCAGACAATGGTGCTCTTAATTCACTTCTGCTGTCTGTCTTTCATCCTCCTTTCAAGTGTATCTCTGTGTGAGAAGTTTATGGTTTTACCAAAAAATGTCAAGGGGCAGATACCAAACTGGGCAAAAGCACAAAGCAGGCCAAATTTTTATGTGATGGACACTGACACAACACCATTATCTTCATTTTGGATCTCTGAAGACCTAACCCTTCCACAGAGTGCCTGGAAGGTCTGGAGTGCCTCCATCTGCCCTGTCCGTCAGCATCAAAGGTGAAATTACTCCAGTAAGAGGTGTTGTTTTCATTCTTCTCCAGCCTAAACCACCACATGGGTCAGGAGATATTCCAGGACTTCTCAAGGGGCATCATATTCCTCTGGACCAAAAAGTGGAATCTCAGGGGTCATGGCACGCCAATACTTGTGTTCAGGGATATGGTCAAATGACCCATCTCCATTTCTGTAATGGTGCTTGAGTTTACTCAAGGAACCCTTGAATGAATCCCCATCCACTGCTGGTTGTTGTCCTCCACAGGAGGAGAAAAACAGGGGCATCCCCTCAACACAGGGAGCATCCCCCAGACTCATCCTCTCTGCCCATCTCTCCAGCAGAGCCTGTTTTCCTCCATTGCAGAACCCCACATGAGCAAGCTGTCCCACCACATCTCATTTCATCCCAAACCATCACAGTTGTGTGCCAAGCCACGGGGGTCCAGCTCCTCCTGCCTGTGAACCACCTCCTCCTGGCTGTGCACGGTTTGGCCGCAGCAGCTCAGCTGTGGCACCAGGGTGGAGCGCAGACTTCTCCCAGGGAAACCTGAGCAGTGATCCTGACCAGAAGACCACGGTACAGCCAGCTGGGCTGCGCTGCATGTAAAGCCTGGCCTTCACGCTTGTGCTGTGCTGCACAGATCCCTTGGCCGCAGGACAACCTCAGCAGCTCATTGTCCCAAGGGGCCTGCAGGCAGCTCCCACTCAGTACCAGCCCTTACGCCTCCTGCGAGGCCTTGCCTGCACCTAACAGTGCAGCAAGGAGTTCTCATGAGAACATCCTTTCTCTTTGACTGTAGAGATGAGGAAAAGAGTTGTTTTCTTGTAAGAAAATCTAAGAGCAGCTTGAATGACTCGTTTGGCATGTTCTCCTCTTCTCCTTCCCACCCTTCTTCTTACTGTTACACCTACTGCTGTGAGGGGTGAGGATTCAAGTGCAGCTCAGACACCAACGCTGCGTGTGCTGTCATGCACATATGGCTATGGAGGAAAAGCACCCAGCTCGCACCCTGTTCACCTGTGGGGCTCTGGGTACTGCAGTGTGTGCGGCTGGCAGGGGTCTCACCCTCCCTTCAGGACGTAACAAATTCAGGACAGTTGACTCTGTCCTTGGGAGGTCCTGCTGGGCTGCAGGCTGCCCTCCCGTGCAGCACAGCTCTCCCAGGGCATCTCTGTGTTTTGCAGGAGCCCCATGGAGAAGACACCTCGGTGCTAAGGCCATTGAGATGCTGCTGGGTGGCTGCATGTGGGCAGCTGTCATGAGCCCTCTGTGTCCCTGGTTGGGAGGACAGAGCTGAGATCCTCCTCAGGTACAATGAGATGGGGTGAGGGGGTTGGAGATCTGCACTGCACTTGGAAACTGGATTCCTCTGCTCCCAGCACTGGCCTCTTTCTTTTGGGGGGAACACCCAAGTGCGATAGTCCTCCAGGTGGAAGAGCTGCCAGCACAGGGCAGCTGAGAGCAGGGCTGATGCACAGAGCGGCTGTCCTCACTCTGCACTAAGGGACAGTCCCTTTGCCCAAGCTCAGCACCCACAAGGTTTCCCTTGCAGCGCAGCAGAAATGCCAGGCATTGCTGCATTCCAACCACTCCTCAGCTGTGCTGGGGCAACTAGAGCAGAAGGCACAACCCGAACAGCCCACAGCTCTGCTCTGCAGTCAGGTGAATTGGGAGCCACAATGCTGAAAAGCTCTTTGATATCAGGATTGGATTTAATCTGAGATCACCCTATGTTCCTATTTACCTGTTGCTGTAGGGCAGGACTGACCCCTGCAGAACCCCCAGCAGAGCCTGCTGCTCCCTGGGGGACCCTCAGCCAGCACCAACCAGAGCTCACCAAAGCTCTTCCTGAAAAGTGAAAGGCTCTTTGGGGGCGTCCTATAAGAATGTGAATGGATTTTCCTGAAAGCAGTCATCCCTAACTTCTCCCTTCCTTTACCTCCTTGAACAGATGCCCATTCTCAGAGGGACACAATGTCCAACACCAGCTCCATCACCCACTTCCTCCTCCTGGCATTCGCAGACACACGGGACCTGCAGCTCTTGCACTTCTGGCTCTTCCTGGCCATCTACCTGGCTGCCCTCCTGGGCAACGGCCTCATCATCACTGCTGTAACCTGTGACCACCGCCTCCACACCCCCATGTACTTCTTCCTCCTCAACCTCTCTGTTCTTGACCTGGGCTGCATCTCCACCACTGTCCCAAAATCCATGGCCAGTTCCCTTTGGAACAACAGGGCCATCTCGTACTTGGGATGTGCTGCCGAAGTCTTTATGTTTGTCTTTTTGATGTCAGCAGAATTGTATCTCCTCACCATCATGGCCTATGACCGCTACGTTGCCATCTGCACACCCCTGCACTACAGGACCCTCCTGGGCAGCAGAGCTTGTGTCCACATGGCAGCAGCTGCCTGGGGCACTGGGTTCCTCTATGCTCTCCTGCACACTGCCAATACATTTTCACTCCCGCTCTGCCAAGTCAATGCTGTGGGCCAGTTCTTCTGTGAAGTCCCCCACATCCTCAAGCTCTCCTGCTCACGTTCCTACCTAAGGGAAGCTGGGCTTCTTGTGGTCAGTGTCTGTGTGGGCTTTGGGTGTTTTGTTTTCATTGTGGTGTCCTATGTGCAGATCTTGAGGGCCGTTCTGAGGATCCCCTCTGAGCAGGGACGCCACAAAGCCTTTTCCACGTGCCTCCCTCACCTGGCCGTGGTCTCTGTGTTTTTGAGCACTGCAGTGTTCGCCCACTTGAAGCCCCCCTCCATCTCCTTCCCTTTGCTGGACCTGGTGGTGGCAGTGCTGTACTCGGTGGTGCCTCCAGCAGTGAACCCCCTCATCTACAGCATGAGGAACCAGGACCTCAAGGATGCCTTATGGAAACTGATCCAATGGGTGCTGTTTCACTGACAATAACCTGCCTCCCCTCCTCTCCACATTTCCTAGAGTTTATCTTAGGCCATGAGTCTGCTTTTTTTCTCTTGCAATCATTCTATTTAGAGATAATTTTCTGGGTTCCTACTCCTGTGGAGTTTTGATCCTGTTGTGTCTGGCCTGTCAGATAGGAGCTCTTCAATAAAAGGGGATCTCTTGGGCGCAATGCCAAGAAAATGTCCAAGGAATGGGTCTTTTAAAATTTCTATTCTCCTTTTGTTCTCAGTTGCTTTGGGACTAAAGGCATGGTAATGTTGGGTTACAATGGATCAAAAGTTGTGCTTTTAAAGGCTCTCTTCTTGGTGTCCAATGGCAGGGGAGATGGTCCATCAGCTCCCCATTATCTCCTCAGGTTGCTTCATGCATGACAGGACAGATGGCATGTACCCGACTCTGTGTAAATGAATTTGGAGGGGTCAGGAGAGGATGGGACTCACCACGTGCCCTGGGGTTGGAATGAATAGAGACTCAGAAGGTGAAACACCCTCAGAGGTGAAGTCCCGCAAAAGTAAAGCACTAAATCGAGGAATACACACTACAGCACTAAATCGAGGACTCTGCAGTTTCATGGGGGTCACTGGGAACCCGAAAGACACTGGGAAGGGAGAGTGGAGAGCTGCAGGAGCTGCCTGAGGACCCCCAGGGCCAGGACTCTGGTGCTGCCCTGGGGAGTGGGGCTGGTGGCAGCAGAGGAGGGAGCAAGTTCAGTGAGGCTTGAGGATCACCTACAAGATGAATTCAGGAGAGCAGCGAGTGCCTAGCCTCTTGTGGCCAGCATGAGCCGTGGGGCTGATGGGGAGCCTGAACCCCGCTGTCTGCCCCCCAGCAGCCTCTGTGGCCTTCAGAGGGGCTGGGGCTGTGGGGTGAGTGCCCAGACCTCTGCAGCAGCCTGTGCTGGGCAGTGCCATGGAGCCAGCCCAGGCTGGGCTGCTCTGCTGGGCTGGGCTGGGCTGGGGAGAGGGCAGGGGAGGTGGAGAGAGGTGGGGAGGGTCTGGGCTGGGCTGGAAAGAGCCCGGGAGAGAAAACCACCAGTGCAGAGCTAAGGTGTGTGAGTGTGCAGGGTAGGGGCAGCCAGCACTCCCAGTGCTGAGCCAGGTGTCATGGTGAAGGAAGCAAGGCATCCAAGGTGCAGAAGAGAGGGGCCGGGTCTGCGCCATGTTTCCAGGACACCCTGGGGAAGCTGCCCCAGGAAATTTGTCCCAGACCAGTCCCACCCACCGGCCATTTCCATCTCCGGCCATACACCCCAGCCCTGAGGAGGATCCTTTGCTGCATGGTCACCCCCATCCTCCTCTTGGGCTCAGTGACACCCAACTCCACTGCCATTAGTAATACAAAGGGAAGCAGTTTCTGACAGCCATTACACACCAAATCCCACAGCTCTTGCAAGAGCTGGACTCTCAGCCAAGCCTCTTCTCAGACAGCTCCAGCTCAATCGGGTGCTTCTCTCGACCAATTTTGAAAATCTTCATTGACTGAGATTTTACCAGGTGGCCTGGGTCCTTGCTTTGGTGTTTGGCTCTGAGGGATTTCTGATAAACCCAGCTCTCTCAGCCCCTCCTTGTCCATTATCTGCTCCAGGCCCCAGCCATCCTTCCGGCCTCTGCAGGACTTGCTTCAGTCTGTCAGGATCTTCCTTGTGCTGCTGAGCCCCAGGCTGGACACAGCAGTCCTGCTGTGGTGGTCCTGTAGTGGGTTAGCCTTGGTCAGCAGCCAGACACCCACCCAGCTGCTCACTTGTACCCCCAGCTCAAAAGGACAAAGGGAGAAAATAAGGTGGACTGGCTCATGCGTCAAGATAAAAACAGGGAGATCACTTACTCATTACTGTCATGGGCAAAGAAGAGTTGACTTGAGGAAGATCAAGTGAATTTATTGCAAATTAAAATTGATTCAGATAGAGAGAAAGCATAGCAAAAATATTCAAGACCATTTCCCCACCCCACTCCTTCTTCCCAGGCTCAAATTACTCCATTGCTCCCAATTCTCCTACCCACCCCAACCCCAAGAGGAGCTGCGGGGATGGTGAATGGGGGCTATGGTCAGCACAGAACATCCCTGCCACTCCTTCCTCCTCACACTGCTCCCCTGCTCCAGTGTGGGCCCTCTCCACAGGATCCCACTGTGTTTGCCATCAGGGCTATGTGTTGCTCATTTCTTTCCGTCTCACTTTTCTCCTTCACACTCACAGAATGACAGAGATGTTGAGATTGGAAGGGACCTCTGGAGTTCATCAAGTGCAACTCCCCAGCTGCGACACGGTCAGCTAGAGCAGGTTGCTCAGGACCTTGTCTAGGTGGGTCTGGAATACCTCCATGGATGGAGGCTCCTCAGCCTCTGTGGGCTCCTCAGCCTCTGTGGGCAACCTGTGCCAGTGTTTCACTGCCGTCATCGAAAAAAAGTTCTTATATCTAGTCTGAATCTCCCCTCTTTTAGTTTAAAACTGACCTAGCTGAAGATGGCCCCAAACCATTCTATGCTTCTATGATTCTTTCTATGATTCTATGATAAGTAAGTACAGTGCTGGGATATCTTAGGTGACTGAGGAGCATTAGCTTTGAAAGCAGCTGGATGTGTTGCTTGGGGATTCACAGCTTTGGCAAATCTCTGCAAAACCACAGCTTTGTGCTAGAAGCAAAAGGCAGGGAGGACAAAAAGACATTTGTAAAGCCTAGGTACACAGTGAGGTGGGGAATCGGGGGGGTGGCCAAAGTCTGCAGGAGAACTGCTGCAGGCATGGGACAGCATGGGAGAGCCCGTGGTGGAGATGACTGAGGGCCTTGGTGGGGCTGGGACTTCCCCAACACAACCAAGGTCTCTCTCCTCTCAGCTATCAATATTGTCACTGCAACCAAGAGCCACGAGGGGACACCATTTCCTTACAGCCCCATGGCCTCAGTGCTCCCCCACGGAGTCCATGCACTCCTAGGGTTGTCCTGCACTCGTCATCACACACCCCCACATCACACTGCTCCATCAAGAGCCCTGAGCAATGCATGAGGAAAAGGATCTCCCTTCCCAGGTGCCAGGGATCAGAGCTTGACCATCCTTCTGGATGAAACCCATCAAGGGCTGACGTGGCAGCAGAGCCACCTGCCCATTGCCTTTGTCACCTGGAACCAGTGCTGACCTCTTGCCAGTTTAAGGCAGCCCCCAGGGAGGGGTACCTCCACCCCTGCTTCCCTTCATGGCTTCAGCTGTGATGGCCCTCAGGGGGCCCACTGACACCCTCAGAGTCCTGGAGATTTTAATCACATTTTAAAGGCTTCTTCAGTGGCTTGTTCAATCTCCTTCCGGTAGCTGCAGTTCAGGAACTTGGCAGCAGAGGGCTCATGGAAATGCAGATACCCTAACATGCCATGGCGCTCTGCAGTTTTCTTTAACGCCTCCCTTCTTGTGTGGTTCACTAAGGAGAGTTCAGGAGTATAGTCTAAATGAGAAGATGTCAAAAAGAAATAACATTTTAAAAAGATTTGTGCATTTTCATTATTTTTCTGCTTACAGAATAAACAATATAGACAATCCCCAAGTCATATAGATCCAGAGGGTCTCACGATGAAGTATGAACATGTGGGAAAAGCCAGACCCTTTCTGTCAGACACTCTAGAGACACTCTTCATCCCACCCACCCCACCCCAGCCTGCCATTTCTCTCACCGGTCACCTGAAACTCACATCACTCATGTTAAAATGGAAGCTTTTCCCACTCAGGCTGGAGCTGAATGTCTCAGCCTCCATTTCCTTCTGCTTTCCTTGGAGAAGTGGCTGCACAGAGACACAGCATTTCTCTTCGTTAACAAGAACAAAAACAAAAAGAGGAAGAGTCGTTCAGTGAAGAATAAAAAACATTCGTCAGGTGTCCATGAAGTCCAAGTTGCCTCCACTAAATCCCACTTGTCCTTTGGAGGGGAAAATCTGCAGTGAGATTAGTAGGAAAGGACAGAGAGAAAGGCAATGAAGGAGTTGGCTACAGAGACAGTCAGGAGACAGGAGCAGCAAGCTTTCAACTGCCTGAAGCTCCAAGCAGCACCTGGGTACTTGGGAGGGGTCTGAGGGAATGGAGAGTAATGGGAGGAGGAAAACCAGATGGACACTCAAAAAGGCATCTGTGCAGACAGTCTGCTGGAGAAGATGACTTGAGAAATGGTCAGCTGAATCAGGACATGTGGGAATAGCTAGAAGATTAGTGAGATTCAGTACACTCCATACTGGACAGAGCAGTGGTCAAGCAAGTGCCAGGAAGATCAAGGTTTCTTCTCCCGAGAGCAGTACACATCCTGGAGAGTTTCATGATGGCAGCACAGGAAAACATTCTCTCTCTATGAAAAGTATTCAAACATTTCAGCTGATGAAAATGTGCCCATAGTACATAAATGTTGAGAAAGTTGCCTCATCTTTGCAGGCCAAGCTCAGTTCCTGACTCTTCATGGTTAGCAAGGACCTGATCCAGGTGAGCATCATCTCTGTTGGTCCAGCTGGTGGCTTTGCAAAGAAATTTCTCCAACACCCTCCAGAAACCTATTGGTCTGTTTTCACAGTGCTGTGTTCCCCTCCAATGAGCCCCATGTCACTGATCTGGAGACCTCCTGGAGTTGCTTAAGTAAGAGCTTGTCCACCTTCTCTCCTTGATCACCTGTTCTTTATCTCCCACCACAATGTCGCCCTAACTGGCCTCTGCTCCGATCCTCACCCACAAGGGCTCACCCAGCCTGTTGACTTTCCCAGCAAGGAGCTCCATACATCCAAGCAACTCCTTCACACAGAAAGTATTCCTCTTCTCATGCTCCCAGCCTGTGTCTCGTGAAGAACCTTTATCCATCCATTGCAGCACGCCAGCTGTGGGAGGTGTCCCACTGTGCCTCAGAAGTCACAGCTTGTGACAGACCTCGGGGCTCCAGCTCCTCCTGC
The DNA here is from genome assembly GCF_047370975.1 of Nipponia nippon. NCBI lineage: Eukaryota > Metazoa > Chordata > Aves > Pelecaniformes > Threskiornithidae > Nipponia > Nipponia nippon. The sequence continues at coordinate 142,884 of NW_028262409.1, read as the reverse complement.
CTGTTCCCACGTCAGAGGAGAGTGTTGCACATCTGGGCTGCAGCCCCTGAGCCGTGGCTCCAGGCCAACCTCAGCCTTGTCATGCTGAAGAGGGACACCAAGCACCCAAGAGCCCATGTACGCAAAAGCTTTGCTGCATGGAACAGACATGCTGGAGCGCATGGCAAATGGCATTGTAAGAAAGACTTGAGGTGCCCCAAAAGAGAGCAATGCCTGCTGTCCCCAAGGTCCGAGAGAAACAGGGCTGGGCTGGGCAGCCCTGGCAGGAGAGGGCATTGCTGTCTGCGGTGTCTCTGCAGCCCTGCAGGGCCTTTGGTGGAGAGAGGCACTGATCTCCTGGAAGGACAAGGTGCTGCTGAAAGCGTCCTTGGGTGTGGACATCCTGTGATTTGGCACACTCGAAATTCACTGGGCGCTTTGAAGACTGTATCGTCAAGAGGGTGAGTAAAGGATGGGGCAGAGGAGAACTAGAAGAGGCTGAGAACATAGGCCCACAAGTGGGGAGCCCAGTGCAATGTGCTTCTTATTCATGCCGTGCCTTGCATCTGTTGGACAGAGATGGGACAGGGCTGGCCTCACTGCAGGGGTGGCAATCAGTCACTTGCACACAAGCACCGAAGGAATCTGAGATGGCGCCTGGGGTGTCTGTCACGCACCCGCTCTGAGGGGACATGGCTTTCCTGTAGCTCCTGTGCTGTCCCTGCCAACCACAGGCAGTTTTGGTGGAGAGCCTTGGCGTCTCACAGAGCCCTACAGGCCTGTGTTTGGCCATTCAATGAGCGGCTGCCCTGAATTAGGTTAGGCTCTGTGGGGCTGTGTGAGACAACTCTTGTTACAGGCAACGGACAGCTAGTCAACACAGCTAAAGGAGGGGAGAAAGAGAAAGACTTCCCTCTCCCTCTGGCACAGAACTCCATTTGGTCAGCTGGACACCTCTCTAGGCGGCCCTGAACAGCGTGAGTAGGGACAGGGGGTGATGTCCTAAATGTGGGCATCTGCCGTCATTTCAGCTGGCATCCTCACCAGGCTGCAGGATGATGCCCCCAGATGTTTCCCAATCTCTCAGTACTGCTCCATTACCATGTACAACATCTGGCACCTCAGACATCACCAGCTGTCTGTGTGTGAACTCTTGGTCTCCATCTCCATCGATGACCATGGGACCACAGAAAAGGAGTGCAGGTGCCTATTTTTAGCAGACACCATGACTGAAGCAAGAGGAATCTCATGTCCTGTGGGTTTGTGGCAGGCACGGGAGGGAGCTGAGGTCCCTTCCAGCCCCAGCACTACAACTCCAGGAGGAGATGCCTCCACTGACTCAGCTGATTGCCTTCTCTCAGCATGGGTAAAGGAGATGCCTCCCTGCCAGTGTCCAGGTGTCCTGTCTGATGATGGGCCAAGGAAGGGGGATTCTCAGACCTAACTGTGTCTCGGAGAGGAGAAAGGGCACTGCTGCAAAGAAACATATCTGCGGAGGTGAGACAGGCAGCATCGGTGATTCCTTCAGTCTCCTTCCAAGGAGGTTCCTGGAGAGCCCCAGGGACACCTGGAGGGAGCGCAGCATGGGGTGGGGGGCAGAGCAAGTGACGTCTTGGGCAGGTTGTAGTAAGATAAGGGCTGGCGACCGGAAGATCACGTGCTGTACGGAAAGAGTGAAAGGTCGACCCTCCTTTGTCCCCGCCCCTTACAACATGACACGCCTACTGTTGGGAGTATAAAGGTAAACTACTGCGCAATAAACGGGGGAGTTGAACACCCACACTGCGTGTGCTGACTGTTCCTTCCCCAGCCCGGGTCGGCTGGAGATCCGTCAGTATAACCTTGATATGTAACGAACGCTACATAGTGGTGACCCCGACGTGATCGGCTGCAGGTAGCATCAATGGAGCTCGCAGAACTCGTAAAGGTACTAAAGTCGGTAGCGACGGAGGTGGGCGAGCATGGGGCGATAAGGAAAAGGCACACGGGCAACTGCATCCAATGGATGCTACGCCGGGGAGTGCTCGGCGCTCCCACAGAAGTTTTTGGACACCCCAAATTGGGGGAAAATACGCAACGAGCTGACAGAAGCGATCACAAGCAATGTTGGAGGAGCCAGTGACCGGCTTTGCGCCTGGGGAACAGTAGAAAGGATGCTCAGGAAGGGGTTTGCGGCAAAGCGGTTCTGGCTTGCCGCACGTAGCGCGCTGATGGGGCATGAAGTTCCTGGGAACGAAAAGCCAACGGGTTTAGTCTCGGAGGGGACACAGGCTGGCTGGGAGGGAGCACAGCCGGGGGGGCTGACCCAGACTGGCCAAAGGGCTATTCCGTACCATATGACATCATGCTCAGCAATATAAAGCTGGGGGAAGAAAAAGGAAGGGGGGGACGTTTGGAGTGATGGCGTTTGTCTTCCCAAGTAACCGTTACGCATGATGGAGCCCTGCTTTCCTGAGGATAGCTGAACACCTGCTTGCCTATGGGAAGTAGTGAATGAATTCCTTGCTTTGCTTTGCTTGCGCGTGCGGCTTCTGCTTTACCCATTAAACTGTCTTTATCTCAACCCATGAGTTTTCTCACTTTTACTCTTCTGATTCTCTCCCCCATCCCACCGGGGGGGAGTGAGCAAGCGGCTGTGTGGTGCTTAGTTGCTAGCTGGGGTTAAACCACGACAGTTTTTTTTGGTGCCCAATATAGGGTACAAAGCGTTCGAGATAACGACAGCTTTAATTGGAATGTGCTAGATCGAAGTTATAGCAGGTATTGCTGTTTAGCTATTAATCGGCAGGTTTCTGTGCTTGCCACGGGGCTTGCTTGCCTTACTGTATATTAGAGTCTAATGCTCGTTAGTGGCTGCTTTTTGCTTTCGCTGCTTGCTGTACTGCTGAACTGCTTATCATCTTACTCCGCTGTGCCTGGGAACGTTTTGATAACAGCAATGGCTATGTGCCTGGGCTGGCAGATGGCCAGGGCATCTCTGCTGTTTTTCTGTACTGCTGTACTGGACAGGCTGGAACTCCAGTGTGAACTCGAGTTGAAGGGGTGGCCTGTGGGGCACAGACAGGGCCGTCGTTACTGGGGGCTGAGCCAACGGAGGAAGGGGAGGCGCAGGGAGGCCATGGCGCAGCGGGAACAAAGGAGTCGGGAAAGGTGTTCCCGTTACGAGTGGGGAGTCTAGAGCAGCCACCCACGGAACCTTCGGCACCTTCTGCACCAGCGGATCCGCCACCTCCTCAATACCCCTGGGGCGAGTTGCAACAATGTGTGGAAAGGGAGCTGACTGATAGGTTGCTGGACTGGGTCTCGGGGGCCGATGTGGGATCCCAGCGGTATCGTGAATTACGTGAAGGAAGATGGCAGGAAGGAGAAAAGGAGGGCAAGGCACTATCACCTTCTGAGGACGCCCCGTTGCATCCCAGTGATCGACGGGTGCTGGACACACAGAGAGCAGAGCGCAAGAAAAAATCTGAAGGAACAAGGACAACCGGCGTCACGGCTGACGACATCTAAGGGGGGTGGTAGGGCTCCCCCGGCACTGCCAGTGATACCTGAGCCACCAGAGGGACCCCCTACCCCTTGGGCAGTGGGAAAGCAAACTGGTATTCCCTCACAGTGGAGGGAGCCTGTACACGATTATCCCATGAGCTCTGATAGCAGTGAGGACGAAAGGGGCAACGAGGAATCCTCAACTGTTGCTCATCCGCCCCCACTTCCAAGATCATTACCAAAGAGGGGCGAATCTTTAAAAAAGGGAATGGGACTCCAGACTAACGAGGTTTCAAGGGAACTCGAGACATTGATCAGCCGATTGAGAGGGGTGGTGGCGAATGCAGAAAGTCTAATGCCAGGGGAAAAGCCGAAAGAGAAAGCAAACGGGACGGATTGGCGGATGATTGCAAAAAATTGTGTCTTGGAAGGAGTACGATTCCAGGCCCCTCCGATTCAAGCATTTCCTATCCGAGCAGCCGCAGGCGGGGGATATGAGTGGCAACCATTAGATACGAAGTTGGTGAAAGAATTGGCCACAACGGTGAAAAGTCATGGATTAAACTCCCCAGAGACCCAAGTCCTACTAGACTGTGTTTTTGCAACGCAGCTTGCACCTTTTGATATCATTCAGTTGATGCGGGCCGTATTGACCCCCTCGATGATGGTATTGTTTAGGGAGGAATGGAGGAATCGGTGCACCCAAATTGTTATCGAGGCGCAACAGGCCGGCCATCCCATGGCGGGAGTGACTTTGGAGCAGCTGATGGGTGAGGGGCAGTTCGCAACTCCTCAGGCACAGGCTCAGCGAATGCGGGGGCGTGATTTTGCTGCATCTTCGAATGCTGCCCAAGAAGCGATATGCATCGTCGCGGCTCTTGATAAAAGGGAGCCTCCATGGGTCCAAATACGGCAATCCTTAAGTGAGCCCTTCACAAAGTTTTTAGACCGGCTGCAAGCGGCGCTCAAGGTTGCTCGACTTCCTGAGCAAGCTAAGGAGGCGATATTGCTTGACTGTGCACGTATGCAAGCAAACCCACAAACCGCAGTGTTGCTAAGACAGTTACCCATAGCGACCACGCTTTCACAGATGATTCGTTACGTGCTGGAACAGGAACAGATGCAAAGTATGCAACCGGTAGTGGCTGCGGTCCATGCGGCCTGTCGAGATGCACGACTTACGTGCCATAAGTGTGGGGGGCAAGGACACATGGCGCGACAATGCCCTTCAAAAACAAACACCCCTGGAACAGGGGAAGGAGAGAGAGACCTACGATGCTGGCGCTGCGGGCGACTAGGCCACAGAGCTCGACAGTGCAAAGTGGGGAGTCAGCAATGGAGACCGGACTGGGGAAACGAGAAAAGGGGATGGCAGGGGGCCGTGCCATCCCCGCCTGCCCCAGCGATCAGCTCAACAGGCCCGACGACAGCGGCGCAATATGTGGTGCAGGGAGTCTTTCCTTCCCCAGGACCAGCACAGTCTCCTGCGGTTCCAATAACGCAGTTTCCAACTCAGCTGCCTTGGGGAGATGGGAGCACGCAATACAGGACGCTGGGAATAGAGCCTCGCCGTATGTGGCACTCACCCTAAACATGACCACACGGCCAGAAGTAGATATTGTAGTTACCCCATGGCTCCCAGAGTTGGGGGGACCACCACGCCTTGTATTAAGAGCCCTTTTGGATACAGGGGCAGACGTTACAGTAATCCCATCACATCTATGGCCAGATGATTGGCCACTCGAACCGAGAGGTTCGCTGCAAGGCGTGGGAGGCATGCAGACCTCGCATCAAAGCAGAAGCCCAATGCAAATTATGTTGAAGGATCCGGAATCCGGACAAGCTAGGGTAGCATGGTGTAACCCCGCCATTGCCGAGTTACCCATTGTCATTTTGGGACGATGTTGCTTGCAGAAGATGAATATAGTGCTGCGTACAAATTTATCATAATGGCCACTGCCTGTGTCCGCCCATTAAAACTCACCTGGTTGACAGATAAGCCAGTGTGGGTAGAGCAGTGGCCATTAACAGAGGAAAAGGGGGCGGCTGTTCGACAATTGGTACAACGAGAACTTGACGCAGGACACATCGAACCCTCTACAAGTCCCTGGAACACCCCCATTTTCGTGATAAAGAAAAAATCGGGAGCATGGCGACTGCTACATGATCTACGCGCAGTTAATGCATGTATACAAGACATGGGTCTGCTACAAGCGGGCCTCCCCTCTCCGGCCATGGTTCCACCTGACTATCAAATAGTGATTATGGATATTAGAGATTGCTTTTTTAGTGTTCCCTTGCATAAAGAAGATAGAGTACGCTTTGCTTTTACTGTTCCTGAGCCTAACAATCAACACCCGTGCGCCAGATATCAATGGAAGGTGTTACCCCAGGGCATGAAAAACTCACCAGTCTTGTGTCAAATTGCTGTAGCTGCTGCAATACGCCCTATTCGAAAGAATTTCCCTACGGTCATCATTTTCCATTACATGGATGACGTGTTATTGGCGTCCAACCAAGAGGAGTTACTGGAAAAGGCGCGCGTGCAGCTGATAATCAGTTTGGAGCGACATGGGTTACACATTGAGCCTCGGAAAATGCAGGTAGGACGTGCAGTAAAGTATTTAGGTACTCAACTGAGGCCACGAAGCGTGACAGCACAATCATTTGAAATTCGGACTACAGTGACAACACTCCATGAGGCGCAAAAGTTAATTGGACAACTATTATGGCTTAGAAACTTTGTTCCAGTATCTGACGCAGAAATGAGTACCTTATATCAACTCCTGAAAGGAGGAGATTCCCCCCTAGCTCCAAGAACTCTTTCAAAAAACCATCAGGAGATTCTTAGGACAATTATGGAGCGGGCCCAGCATTGGGGTCTCGCGTGATTTACACCTGAACAACCGGTCGCTGCCCTGATTTACATGACCGACACCGCTGGCCATGGTTTACTAATTCAAAATAGTGGTGAAAAAGGCTGGCCTTTTGCTTGGTTATATCAAGGCAAACCGAAGACAGCTTTAATTTCTTGGCCAACTTTATTATCCCAGCTTATTCTCCGCTGTCGGAGGCAAACTCAACACTTAACAGGAAAAGACCCGGAGGTTATCGCGTTGCCCTGTTCTTTGGCACAGTGGGAGTCGGTACTTCCGCAAGTTGGGTTTCTGCAAGCGGCGAAAGCTGAATTTACGGGTCGTATTGAAGGTCTAAGACCACACCCCTGTGGGGAGATAATCCAGGTACTCCATCTTTTGCCAGCTAGTGCCATAGTTGAACAACCCACCGGAGGCTGCATGGTTTTTACCGACGCGTCATCGATTACTGGGAAAGCTGTCGTTACATGGCAGGAGGATGGTCAGTGGACCCACATTAGTTATCAAGATCAAGGGCAATCCGTGCAATATCTTGAGGCCAAGGCGGTATGGATGGCTCTCACTCAATGGCCCGAAGAGGCCTTGGATCTAATCACAGACTCTTGCTATGTATATAAGTTACTAAAGAAATGCCGATGGGCACTTGGGGCAACGTCAAAGATTGCAGGAATGTTGCTCACCGCACTGCAAATGAGAACCGCCCCTGTCTGTCCTATCCATGTTAATAGTCATAGTTGCATACCAAGTTTTCTTTCTGCCGGGAATGAAGTAGTGGACAGCTTAGCAAGGAGCGTACTGGCGCTTGAAGAAACTTCTAACCTAAGGCGAGCTTTCTGCTTGCATAATCTGCTCCACTGTGGAGCTCGCGGTCTAGCTAAGCTCGCTGGCGTTACCTTGCAAGATGCTCGCTCTGTGATTGCTGCTTGTCCTGTTTGTTCCAGAGGTCCCCTCTGGGAAGCAGGGGTAAACCCTCGAGGGTTGCAGCCCAACCAAATATGGCAGTCTGATGTTACGATTTATGAACCCTTTAATCCACGTAAGTATCTGCATGTTACAGTTGATACCTGCAGTGGAGTTATTTAGCCACTATGCATGCTAAACAAAATGCTCTCGCAGTTATTTTACATTGGCAGGACTGTATGGCGCAACTTGGCATCCCACAAAAAATTAAAACAGATAATGGAACGGCATATGTTAGCAAGAAGACAAAGGACTTCTGCGCACGCTGGGATATTCAGTTGAGTCATGGTATTCCCTACAACAGTACGGGCCAAAGCATTGTAGAACGCGCGCATCGCACATTAAAAGGGTTACTCGACCGACTAAGGGAGGGGGAGAATATAGGCCCAGAAACAGGGGTTCCCCCACCCCTTGACCCTCCCTTATTTCGGGCACAACGTCTGTTGATGACGGCACTAATTACCTTAAATCATACCATTCGAGGGAACACCTGTAAAACCCAGACTGCAACCCAGGCACATTTCCGGCTCGATGAGAACGAAGGGCCTTACCCTTTGGTTCAAGTACGGCACCTGCAAACCCGTGAATGGAGGGGCCCGTATTCCCTCCGTTGTCTGGGACGTGGGTATGCGTGTGTGCAAACCGAGAAAGGGACGCTAGAATGGGTACCCAGTCGAAATATTCGACCGTATAAACATTAACCAATTTATTGAGTCTTGTCTTGACAAGTTACCATTTCCCTATGCATCCTGATGATGTGGGGGAGCAATGAGGGAGTCGCGACGAACTGCTGGCTGGATTGGGCAAGGTTCATGAACGTAACGGATGCGTGTCTGTATATGCCGGCTATTGGACAAGCCTCTACCTGTCGATTGTTCACCCCCCTACTTCATTAGCGATAAGGGGGACAGTTGCTGCCACATAGATAACTGGTCTCATAATCTTGTTATTTGTTCTTATCCTTGCTATGCTATTATCCTGTCTATTACGCTTAATTAGGTAGTTTAGGAGTTGTATATTAAGAAGTCTCACCATATATCGATTATTTTACACGCAGCTTCCCCAGTGACATACAGAGCTACTGGAGCTAAGGGAGGGGGAAATGTAGTAAGATAAGGGCTGGCGACCGGAAGATCACGTGTTGTACGGAAAGAGTGAAAGGTCGACCCTCCTTTGTCCCCGCCCCTTATAACATGACACGCCTACTGTTGGGAGTATAAAGGTAAACTACTGCGCAATAAACGGGGGAGTTGAACACCCACACTGCGTGTGCTGACTGTTCCTTCCCCAGCCCGGGTCGGCTGGAGATCCGTCAGTATAGCCTTGATATGTAACGAACGTTACAGCAGGTCCGCTCCTCCTGGTCTGAGATGGGCTCCTGGGATGGAGGGAGCTCCTGGGAAGCAGCCAAGGAGCAACTCCTCTGCCAAGTGCAGCAGGGCTCTGGGAAAAGAAGTAGGGCAGAGAGAGATTAAAGGCAGCCTGGAGTGGGAGGAGAGAGGAGAGCTGCAAGGGAAGAAACCTTTCCAGCCCTTGTCACGGTAAGTCTCTTGGTGCAGGGCAATGCAGCTGCCGTTCCTGGAAGGGTCTCCTAAATTATCTGTCATAGCCTACAGCTTACGGGTTCTGTCAGGAGGCCTCCCAGCCCAGGGGCTCATGTTAGACAGATATGAAGGTGTGAAGGCCGGGTGTGCAGCCAAAGCTGCCCAGGGCATTTCAGAGGGGACTTTTCCAGAGGAAGAGCAAGGCAGGGGATCCCTTGAAGGTAAAGACCTTTCCTGAGGCTGTGCTTTCCGTTTCCTGCTGTTTCAGGGAAAAGGGGAAAGACGCTGCTGCGTTTGGAGAGGGAGCCTGAGAGTCCTGAGCTGTGACCCTGAGAGATCAGTAGGTCTGGTGGGAGGCAAGTCAACTGCTTCCATCCCCTCCTCTACCTCCAGAGAGCACCAGCATCACCTTTGCTGGCCTCATCAGGGTTTGTCTGCCCTGCTCCTCACTGCCTGCAAACGGGCAGTACCTCTAGAGAGTGCCTGGAACTGGGAGGTTTCTTCAGGTCAGAGCTGAGCAGACAGGAGTGAGTGATGGGGTCTGTGATCCCTGACAGGGAAAACTTGGAGGGAGAAAACAGTTTCCACCAGGGATAGCTCCAGGCTGCAAACACATGGGCAGAGTGTTGTAGGAAATTCCAACCAGCAATGTCATGGGAGGGAGACTTTGGAATGCTCCCTGTCATCCCCTCCAATGCAGACACCTTCCTCTGAGCAAGACCCCTGCTCTCGTCTCCCACCCAGCACAGCCTCTGCCCTCAAGGCTGTGTGGTCCAGGGCAGGAGGTGCCTCCTCTGCAGCCAGAGCTCTGGCACAGCAGAGGGGCATCTCCCCTGACATGGGGCCGCTTCCCTCTGCAGGGCAAAGGGGCTGAGAGCGACTGCCCTGGGCTTTTGCTAACCGGGAGGTGCTGTGCCCTGCTGGGTGAGGAGAAGGCTTTCCTGAGTGCCCGGCCGCCTGTCCTCTCCTTGCTTCCCTTAGGAGGAGAGTCACAGGGTTTTTCTTTGTTCCTCCACCTGCTTGTGCTGCTCTTCTTCCTGCTCGTGGGCTCCCTGGCAGTATCAGTGGCAGTGAGGGCAAGGGTTGGGGGTGCTGAGTGCCTGCTCTGGCCCTGACCTGGAGGGCGCTGCCCTGGAGGTGTTTCCGTGGGACCAAGGTGCCCAAGCCCTCTCTTCATTTTCCTGGATTGAGACACTGCTTCCCTTAGCAGACAGCACCTTCAGGCACCTGATCATGCTGGACAGGGAGTCCTGTGGGGCTGTGAGCATCACTCCAGAAGGTCACAGCTCTCCTGTAGAACCTTGGTGATATCTGAGAGCTCCTGATCTGCCCATTCCACTCAGCATCCTTGTCCTGTCCTCTTCGTCATGCTCTGCAGAGCTGTGCTGGAAAGGAGAGGTGTTTTGAAATCTGCACCTGGAACAGGACCCCTCTGCTCCCAGTACAGACCAGTGGCTTTTTCAGAGCAACCTCTGGGTGCAGTCCTCCTCCAGCTGGGAGTGGTGCAAGCACAGAGCAGCTGGGCACGAGGCTGATGGACAGAGCAGCCCTCCTGGATGGGAGCACTGACGCAGGTTTACATTGAGAGCAAGGGGGCAACGGGGGAACTTCACCCTTTCCAAGAACATTTCCCAAGTGGGATGGGGGTGTCTGAATACTAAAACACAGTGTAAAGAGACACATTTGCTGCACCTCATCTCCCACCTTCCTCTGGGGAAGAAAGCGTCCTTCGGAGCTTTCACCCTGCGCTCTAGTGCAGCACAGGGAACTCCTGCCCAGGAACCCTCCCTCCAAACACCCTGGGCTGTTGCTGCCTCCATGGGTCATTGCTGTAAAGCAGGGCTGACCCTCAAGGAGCCCCTGGGGAGAGGGCACGGCTCTGCACAGCACACTCAGCCAGCACAAACCAGAGATGAAGCCTCGGAGCTGCATTACGGTCCCCCAGGAAAGAAAAGCTCCCTTCGGTATTTCACAATGAAGGAATCAAATTTTGCTCAGAGAAGCTTCTCTAAATTTTTCTGGTTTATCTCCTTTGGCAGTTTCCATGCCCAGAAGCAGCAGATGTCCAATGGCAGCTCCATGAACGAGTTCCTTCTCCTGGCATTCGCAGACACACGGGAGCTGCAGCTCTTGCACTTCTGGATCTTCCTGGCTGCCCTCCTGGGCAACACCCTCATCATCACCACCATAGCCTGTGACCACCGCCTCCACACCCCCATGTACTTCTTCCTCCTCAACCTTTCTGTTCTTGACCTGGGCTGCATCTCCATCACTGTCTCCTTTGTTCCCAATTCTTCTACCCATCCCAACCCCAAGAGGAGCAGGGGGGGATGGTGAATGGGGCTTACGGTCAGCACAGAGCATCTCTGCCACTCCTTCCTCCTCACACTGCTCCCCTGCTCCAGCGTGGGCCCTCTCCACAGTATCCCACTGTGTTTGCCATCAAGGCTATGTGTTGTCCATTTCTTTCCGTCTCACTTTTCTCCTTCACGCTCACAGAATGACAGGGATGTTGAGATTGGAAGGGACCTCTGGAGTTCATCAAGTGCAACTCCCCAGCTGCGACACGGTCAGCTAGAGCAGGTTGCTCAGGACCTTGTCTAGGTGGGTCTGGAATACCTCCATGGATGCAGGCTCCGCAGCCTCTCTGGGCAAGCTGTTCCAGTGTTTGACCACCCTGACAGGGAAAAAGTGTTTTCCTGAGTTCAGAGGGAATGTCATGTGTTTTTATCTGTGTCCATCACCCTTTGTCTTGACACTGGGGACTACTGAGAAGAATTTGGCTCCCTTGTCCTCATCCCTTCTCTTCAGCTATTTATGGACATTCATAATATCCCCCAAGCAATTTTTTCTCCTGGAAAATTAGTGAAAAAAAAATACTGAAAAAAAAAGTGAAGAAATTTTTTTTTTTTCTAATTTTTCTCTGGAACACTCCATACAGGAAAGACATGGACCTGTACGAGCTGCTGTAGGGTGGGCCACAAAAATGATCAGAGGGATGGAACCCTTCTGCTATGAGGAAATGCTAAGAGAGTTGGGGTTGTTCAGCCTGGGCAAGAGAGGCTCTGGGAAGGCCTTCTTTGTGCCTTTCAGTAACTAAAGGGGGCTTAGAAGCAAGATGGGGACAGACTTTTTGGCAGGGCCTGTAGTGATAGGACAAGGGTAATGGTTTTAAACTAAAAGAGGGGAGATTCAGACTAGATATAAGAACTTTTTTATGATGAGGGCAGTGAAACACTGGCACAGGTTGCTCAGAGAGGTGGAGGATGCCCCATCCCTGGAACCATTCACGGTCAGGTTGGACAGGGCTCTGAGCAACCTGATCTAGTTGAAGATGGCCCTGCTCACTGCAGGAGGCTTGGACTAGATGACCTTTAACGGTCCCTTCCAATCCAAACCATTCTATGATTTTATGACTCTTTCTATGATTCTATGATAAGTAAGTACAGTGCTGCGATATCTTAGGCAATTGAGGAGCATTAGCTTTGAAAGCAGCTGGATGAGTTGCTTGGGGATTCACAGCTTTGGCAAATCCCCAGAAAACCACAGCTTTGTGTTAGAAGCAAAAGGCCCTCAGGGGGCCCACTGACACCCTCAGAGTCCTGGAGATTTTAATCACATTTTAAAGGCTTCTTCAGTGGCTTGTTCAATCTCCTTTTAGTAGCTGCAGTTCAGGAACTTGGCAGCAGAGGACCCATGGAAATGCAGATAACCTAACATGCCATGGCGCTCTGCAGTTTTCTTTAATGCCTCCATTCTTGTGTGGTTCATTAGGGAGAGTTCAGGAGTAGAGTCTAAATGAGAAGATGTAAAAAAAAAATAACATTTTAAAAAGATTTGTGCATTTTCATTATTTTTCTGCTTACAGAATAAACGATATAGACAATCTCCAAGCCATATTGATCCCGAGGGTCTCATGATGAAGTATGACCATGTGGGAAAAGCCAGACCCTTTCTGTCAGACACTCTAGAGACACTCTTCATCCCACCCACCCCACCCCAGCCTGCCATTTCTCTCACCGGTCACCTGAAACTCACATCACTCATGTTAAAATGGAAGCTTTTCCCACTCAGGCTGGAGCTGAATGTCTCAGCCTCCATTTCCTTCTGCTTTCCTTGGAGAAGTGGCTGCACAGAGACACAGCATTTCTCTTCGTTAACAAGAACAAAAACAAAAAGAGGAAGAGTGGTTCAGTGAAGAATAAAAAACATTCGTCAGGTGTCCATGAAGTCCAAGTTGCCTCCACTAAATCCCACTTGTCCTTTGGAGGGGAAAATCTGCAGTGAGATTAGTAGGAAAGGACAGAGAGAAAGGCAATGAAGGAGCTGGCTACAGAGACAGTCAGGAGACAGGAGCAGCAAGCTTTCACCTGCCTGAAGCTCCAAGCAGCACCTGGGTACTTGGGAGGGGTCTGAGGGAATGGAGAGTAATGGGAGGAGGAAAACCAGATGGACACTCAAAAAGGCATCTGTGCAGACAGTCTGCTGGAGAAGATGACTTGAGAAATGGTCAGTTGAATCAGGACATGTGGGAATAGCGAGAAGATTAGTGAGATTCTGTACACTCCATACTGGACAGAACAGTGGTCAAGCAAGTGCCAGGAAGATCAAGGTTTCTTCTCCCAAGAGCTGTTAGCATCCTGGAGAGTTTCATGATGGCAGCACAGGAAAACATTCTCTCTCTATGAAAAGTATTCAAACATTTCAGCTGATGAAAATGTGCCCATCCTACATAAATGTTGAGAAAGTTGCCTCATCTTTGCAGGCCGAGCTCAGTTCCTGACCAGAAGCCTCCAGTGCCACTTCAGGAGGTCCTGGTGTGCCTGACACACTCACCTGTGACTGGGAGTGACCACAAGGGGCCGTGGGAGACCTGGACCCTCCAATGGAAACTGCAGATGGAGGGTGACACAAGGCATCTGTGCTCCTGTAACTCAACCCACCTTGGTTTCCAAAATTGTTCTTAAAAAAAAAAGAAAAAGCCACTCCTGCTTCTAAATTCCTCCTTCTGAAGTGAGTCTCTGCACCCTCCTCCTCTCTGCTTCCATTACCTGTGGAGCTTCCTCATGAGTTCCCTCTTCACCCAAGCTGGTCTTGTCAGCTAGGTACTCACTGCTGCTCTTTGTGGGTGATTCTCTCGTTAAAGACAAGCTGTACTGAGTTGTGCTGCCCTTCACTGCTGCCCACGGGATCCCCACTAAAAGCCCCCTGAACAGGCCAAAGTCTTCCCCTCTGAGGTCTGACCCCTACACTCTGCTCCTTTCCCTCCTCAGGCTGCTCAAGAGCTGCACCCCCCTTTTTGATGGTCACTACAGTCAAGGATGACCCTGGTTTTCACGTCCCTGACCACTCTTCATGGTTTGCAAGGACCTGATCCAGGTGAGCATCATCTCTGTTGGTCCAGCTGGTGGCTTTGCAAAGAAATTGCTCCAACCCCCTCCAGAAACCTATTGGTCTGTTTTCACAGTGCTGTGTTCCCCTCCAATGAATGTCAGGGTCATTAAGGTCCCCAGAAAGAGCCCCATGTCACTGATCTGGAGACCTCCTGGAGTGGCTTAAGTAAGAGCTTGTCCACCTCCTCCCCTTGATCACCTGTTCTTTATCTCCCACCACAATGTCGCCCTAACTGGCCTCTGCTCCGATCCTCACCCACAAGGGCTCACCCAGCCTGTTGACTTTCCCAGCAAGGAGCTCCATACATCCAAGCAACTCCTTCACACAGAAAGTATTCCTCTTCTCATGCTCCCAGCCTGTGTCTCGTGAAGAACCTTTATCCATCCATTGCAGCACGCCAGCTGTGGGAGGTGTCCCACTGTGCCTCAGAAGTCACAGCTTGTGACAGACCTCGGGGCTCCAGCTCCTCCTGCCTGTTCCCACGTCAGAGGAGAGTGTTGCACATCTGGGCTGCAGCCCCTGAGCCGTGGCTCCAGGCCAACCTCAGCCTTGTCATGCTGAAGAGGGACACCAAGCACCCAAGAGCCCATGTACGCAAAAGCTTTGCTGCATGGAACAGACATGCTGGAGCGCATGGCAAATGGCATTGTAAGAAAGACTTGAGGTGCCCCAAAAGAGAGCAATGCCTGCTGTCCCCAAGGTCCGAGAGAAACAGGGCTGGGCTGGGCAGCCCTGGCAGGAGAGGGCATTGCTGTCTGCGGTGTCTCTGCAGCCCTGCAGGGCCTTTGGTGGAGAGAGGCACTGATCTCCTGGAAGGACAAGGTGCTGCTGAAAGCATCCTTGTGTGTGGACATCCTGTGATCTAGGCCCACTCGAAATTCACTGGGCGCTTTGAAGACTGTATCGTCAAGAGGGTGAGTAAAGGATGGGGCAGAGGAGAACTAGACGAAGCTGAGAACATAGGCCCACAAGTGGAGAGCCCAGTGCAATGTGCTTCTTATTCATGCGGTGCCTTGCATCTGCTGGACAGAGATGGGACAGGGCTGGCCTCACTGCAGGGGTGGCAATCAGTCACTTGCACACAAGCACCGAAGGAATCTGAGATGGCGCCTGGGGTGTCTGTCACGCACCCGCTCTGAGGGGACACGGCTTTCCTGCAGGTCCTGTGCTGTCCCTGCCAGCCACAGGCAGTTTTGGTGGAGAGCCTTGGCATCTCACAGAGCCCTACAGGCCTGTGTTTGGCCATTCAATGAGCAGCTGCCCTGAATTAGGTTAGGCTCTGTGGGGCTGTGTGAGACAACTCTTGTTACAGGCAACGGACAGCTAGTCAACACAGCTAAAGGAGGGGAGAAAGAGAAAGACTTCCCTCTCCCTCTGGCACAGAACTCCATTTGGTCAGCTGGACACCTCTCTAGGCGGCCCTGAACAGCGTGAGTAGGGACAGGGGGTGATGTCCTAAATGTGGGCATCTGCCGTCATTTCAGCTGGCACCCTCACCAGGCTGCAGGATGATGCCCCCAGATGTTTCCTAATCTCTCAGTACTGCTCCATTATTGTGGACAACATCAGGCACCTCAGACGTCACCAGGTGTTTTTGTGTGTGAACTCTTGCTCTTCATCTCCATCAATGACCATGGGACCACAGAAAATGAGTGCAGGTGCCTATTTTTAGCAGACACCATAACTGAAGCAAGAGGAATCTCATGTCCTGTGGGTTTGTGGCAGGCATGGGAGGGAGCTGAGGTCCCTTCCAGCCCCAGGACTACAACTCCAGGAGGAGATGCCTCCATTGCCTCAGCTGATTGCCTTCCCTCAGCATGGGTAAAGGAGATGCCTCCCTGCCAGTGTCCAGGTGTCCTGTCTGATGATGGGCCAAGGAAGGGGGATTCTCAGACCTAACTGTGTCTCGGAGAGGAGAAAGGGCACTGCTGCAAGAAACGTCTCTGCGGAGGTGAGACAGGCAACATCGGTGATTCCTTCAGTCTCCTTCCAAGGATGTTCCTGGAGAGCCCCAGGGACACCTGGAGGGAGCGCAGCGTGCGGTGGGGGGCAGAGCAAGTGACGTCTTGGGCAGGTCCCCTCCTCCGGGGCTGAGAGAGGCTCCTGGGATGGAGGGAGCTCCTGGGAAGCAGGCAGCAGTGCAGAGAGACAGCTCGGCCAGGGAGCAACTCCTCTGCCAAGCGCAGCAGGGCTCTGGGAAAAGGAGTAGGGCAGAGAGAGATTAAAGGCAGCCTGGAGTGGGAGGAGAGAGGCGAGCTGCAAGGGAAGAAACCTTTCCAGCCCTTGTCACGGTAAGTCTCTTGGTGCAGGGCAATGCAGCTGTTGTTCCTAAAAGGCTCTCCTAAAGCAATTATAGCCTATAGTCTACGGGCTCTGTCAGGAGGCCTCCCAGCCCAGGGGCTCATGTTAGACAGATATGAAGGTGTGAAGGCCGGGTGTGCAGCCAGAGCTGCCCAGGGCATTTCAGAGGGGACTTTTGCAGAGGAAGAGCAAGGCAGGGGATCCCTTGAAGGTAAAGACCTTTCCTGAGGCTGTGCTTTCCGTTTCCTGCTGTTTTGGGTAAAAGGGGAAAGGCGCTGCAGTGTTTGGAGAGGGAGCCTGAGAGTCCTGAGCTGCTACACTGAGAGATCAGCAGGTCTGGTGAGAGGCAAGTCAACTGCTTCCATCCCTTCCTCCACCTCCAGAGAGCACCAGCATCACCTTTGCTGGCCTCAGCAGGGTTTGTCTGCCCTGCTCCTCACTGCCTGCAAACGGGCAGTACCTCTAGAGAGTGCCTGGAACTGGGAGGTTTCTTCAGGTCAGAGCTGAGCAGACAGGAGTGGGTGATGGGGTCTGTGACCCCTGACAGGGAAAACTTGGAGGGAGAAAACAGTTTCCACCAGGGATAGCTCCAGGCTGCAAACACATGGGCAGAGTGTTGTAGGAAACTCCAACCAGCAATGTCATGGGAGGGAGACTTTGGAAAGCTCCCTGTCATCCCCTCCAATGCAGACACCTTCCTCTGAGCAAGACCCCTGCTCTCGTCTCCCACCCAGCACAGCCTCTGCCCTCAAGGCTGTGTGGTCCAGGGCAGGAGGTGCCTCCTCTGCAGCCAGAGCTCTGGCACAGCAGAGGGGCATCTCCCCTGACACGGGGCCGCTTCCCTCTGCAGGGCAAAGGGGCTGAGAGCGACTGCCCTGGGCTTTTGCTAACCGGGAGGTGCTGTGCCCTGCTGGGTGAGGAGAAGGCTTTCCTGAGTGCCCGGCCGCCTGTCCTCTCCTTGCTTCCCTTAGGAGGAGAGTCACAGAGTTCTCCTTTGTTCCTCCACCTGCTTGTGCTGCTCTTCTTCCTGCTCTTGGGCTCCCTGGCAGTAACGGTGGTGGTGTGGGGCAAGGGGTGGGGGTGCTGCATTTGCACATTTGCTGCACCTCATCTCCCACCTTCCTCTGTGGAAGAAAGCGTCCTTCGGAGCTTTCACCCTGCGCTCTAGTGCAGCACAGGGAACTCCTCCCCAGGAACCCTCCCTCCAAACACCCTGGGCTGTTGCTGCCTCCATGGGTCATTGCTGTAAAGCAGGGCTGACCCTCAAGGAGCACCTGGGGAGAGGGCACGGCTCTGCACAGCACACTCAGCCAGCACAAACCAGAGATGAAGCCTCGGAGCTGCATTACGGTCCCCCAGGAAAGAAAAGCTCCCTTAGGTATTTCACAATGAAGGAATCAAATTTTGCTCAGAGAAGCTTCTCTAAATTTTTCTGGTTTATCTCCTTTGGCAGTTTCCATGCCCAGAAGCAGCAGATGTCCAATGGCAGCTCCATGAACGAGTTCCTTCTCCTGGCATTCGCAGACACACGGGAGCTGCAGCTCTTGCACTTCTGGATCTTCCTGGCCATCTACCTGGCTGCCCTCCTGGGCAACACCCTCATCATCACCACCATAGCCTGTGACCACCGCCTCCACACCCCCATGTACTTCTTCCTCCTCAACCTTTCTGTTCTTGACCTGGGCTGCATCTCCATCACTGTCCCCAAAGCCATGGCCAATTCCCTGTGGGACACCAGGGCCATCTCCTACGCAGGATGTGCTGCTCAGGTCTTCTTTGTATTCTTCTTGTTTGGTGCAGAGTATTCTCGTCTCACCATCATGGCCTATGACCGTTTTGCTGCCATCTGCAAACCCCTGCACTACTGGACCCTCCTGGGCAGCAGAGCTTGTGTCCACATGGCAGCAGCTGCCTAGGGCACTGGGTTCCTCTATGCCCTCCTGCAGACGGCCAATATATTTTCACTCCCCCTCTGCCACGGCAATGCTGTGGACCAGTTCTTCTGTGAAATCCCCCACATCCTCAAGCTTTCTTGCTCCAATGACTACCTAAGGGAAGCTGGGCTTCTTGTGGTTAGTGTCTTAGTAGCATTCATCTCTTTTGTTTTCATTGTGCTGTCCTATGTGCAGATCTTGAGGGCCGTGCTGAGGATCCCCTCTGAGCAGGGACGCCACAAAGCCTTTTCCACGTACATCCCTCACCTGGCCGTGGTCTCTCTGTTTGTCAGCTCTGCCATGCTTGCCTACCTGAAGCCCCCCTCCATCTCCTTCCCATCCCTGGATCTGGTGGTGGCAGTGCTGTACTCAGTGGTTCCTCTAGCAGTGAACCCCCTCATCTACAGCATGAGGAACACAGACATGAAAGACGCCCTGCGGAAACTGGTTGAACACAGACTACTGCAGCATCAGTAAGGTGGCCATCATCCTCAGGAAAAGCTCGCATGCTCTTTTGATCGTATGTGTCTTGTTTTTCCATTTGTTTATTTTACGTCATATATTACTTCCACTTAAATAATAATATTATTATTTCCCTGCCAGTGTTTTCTGACGTAAAAGACCTCACATAGATATGGAGCCAGGCTCCCTGTCTAGGGAAACACAATAAAGATTCCAGCAGAAAATCTTTTGACTCTGCTCCCATCTTGTACTAGTCATCTGGAGCTGGGGGTGCAGCCCCAGAATACAGGAGAGGTCAAGGAGCCATGAGCCCAGCTGCCACATGGAGAAGCAGGCACTCGTGGACCTCAGGGATGCCCCTCACTGCCTCAGTGGGAAGATCCTTTCTGCCACCTTCATGTTGGGGCTGCTGCTTCCCTGGAGCCATGGCTGTGGACAACAGCAGGACCTGGTATCTTCAGAGCAGCACTGCCAGCTCAGGGGCCTGTGGAGAGCACGGGGTGGGAACCAAGACAAGTGGGCCAGGGGAAAGGAGTGGCCAGGGAAAAGAGCAAGGGAGCATTTCTGTGCCTGCAGGGGGGAATCCATGAGAAAGAGAAACCTCTTTCTGCAGGCATCCACTTGGGGCATGCTGCTCTGTGCCCTGACCAGGACTCTTGTGCTGGCGTGGGGAGGGGGACTGGCAATGATGGCACATGGTCAGTCTGTGGCATCTCCTGGAACAGAGACCAGGATTCCTGCAGTTTCCCTAACCTCCCTTTCCTCATGCCAGGGTGAGCCTCCAGCCCTGGGGCTGATGGGGAGGCTGACCCTTCTCTGCTCCCTTCAGAGGGGCTGGGGCTGTGGGCTGAGGTGGGCACTGCCGTGGGGCCAGCCCAGGCTGGGCTGCTCTGTGGGGCTGGGCTGGGGAGAGGGCAGGGGAGATGGGAAGAGCCAGGAAAGGTCTGGTCTGGTCTGCAAAGTGCCCAGGACAGGACAACACCCATGTTAGCTGAGCTGTGTGACCAGTTCGTGGAGAACTGTCTTCCATGGGAGGCACCCCACGCTGGAGCAAGAAAAGAGTGTGAGGAGTCCTCTCCCTGAGGATGAAGGAGCAGCAGAGACAACATGTGATGAACTGACCACAACCCCCATTCCCTGTCCCCCTGCACCGCTCATTGGGGAGGAGGTAGAGAAAATCAGGAGGGAAACTGAGCCCAGGAAGAAGGAAAGGGTGGGGGGAAGGTGTTTCAAGATTGTTCTTATGTCTCATTATCTTACTCTGACTTTTGATTGGCAATAAATGAAATTAATTTCCTCGAGTTGAATCTGTTTTGCCCATGACAGGAATTGATGGTGATCTCCCCGTCCTTATCTCGACCCACGAGCCTTTTGTCATATTTTTCTCCCCCTGTCCAGCTGAGGAGGGGGAGTGATAGAGTGGCTTGGTGGGCACCTGGCATCCAACCAGCATCACCCCACCACAGAAGTAGAACATTTCCTTCCCTTTAAATTTTTTCCTTAATTTCTTCCTTGCTTCTTTTTATTTTTTGACATTTTCTGAATTGTTCTGTCGTAATCAGGCCTATAACATTAAAAACAGTATGGTTGTGTCTCACATGGAGTTCAGTGCCCTAAAACACTCCCTGCCCAGGACTGGCCTTGCCACTGCTCGCCCTTTCACACAGCCGGTCACACTCTGAGGGGCTGAGCTCTCTCAACCGTTCCAGAGAAGAAGGGTGACCCTCTTCAGGGAAACGCTCTGTTTCTGCATGGCCAACATATTTGTGTTACCAGCACTTCTGGAAGGAGTCCCTAAATCAGCAAGACACATTCCCTTCACAGTCCCTCCAGGGAATGTCACTCTATTTTAGGTGCAGAAAGGGACAAGATTGTCCTGACCCAGCACCAAACACCTCAACGCAGATGTCTACCTCTAATCAAGTTGTCTAGGCTTCCCTTTGTAGTAAATGGAGAGACAGAAGATGTCTCAACCGAGATGCCTGGAGGTTTCCTGGTGACCAACTACTGCTCCAGAAGGGAGCCCTGGGTCACATTTCCAAGCACCTTATGGGTACATCTGTAACCCCAGGGCAACTCAGACAGCAACAGCCGCTGCATGTGGGCAAGTGAATGCAGACCTGAACGTAGGTCTTAGTCTTGAGTTGAAACCTACTTAAAACTTATTCTAGGCAACAACTCAAAACAATCTTCATTTGCAGAATGTCAGGTATTTTGGCTGAGTGCTAATACTGTTTTCTTCTTTTTATTTTTGTATTTGGGAGGACCACATGAGCACAGTGCATTACTTCCCCTCTGCCAACATACTTACATGCAGCTGTTCATTAAAATACATTTCCTACCAGTGCTCTCAGTGGAGATAATTTATTCTGAACAACTATTCTATATATAGTGACCTATTTCCCAGCTCTTCTTCAGCCTCTCTGCCCTTTCTCCTTCCTCTACCTAGTTTGCCTTCACAGAGAACTCCAGGTAAAGATTGATTGAGGAATTCAATGTGGGAGATATTTCTGGGCACCATCCAGTCCCCCTCCCTGCCCCCTACTCAATGGAGGGCTCCCCCCAGTTATGTGTCGTCCACAAACACGTCGAGGGTGAACTCTGTCCCATTGTCCAGGCCACCACTAAAGATGTCAGACAGCACTGGCCCCAGCACTTCTCCGGGAGGGACGCCTCCAGAAACTGGCCATCGGCTGGACTTTCTAACAAGGATCCTTATGTTCCCCCCAGCTGCCATGACATTTCAAAGCCAAAGGGCAGCAGCCTTGCAATGACAGCAGCCATTTCCCCCAGCCCCCGTGGGTGCATCCCCTCTGCTCCCAGGCACTTGCCTGTGTCCAGCTGGCACTAGTGCTCCCCAGCTGCAGCTTGCTCTCACGTGGCTGAAGCTTTGCTACCGCAGAGGCTGCTGGAGGACTCAAGGACCAGGGAGACTTGGGGGAAGATCTTACCAGGCAAGGGGTGGGGAAATGAGGCAATGAGATCCTCAGCCTCTTCCATGCCTGTGCAAGGCCATTTTGGACAGCACTGGAGGTCAAAGTAATTGAATCTTGCTTTGATTTATCTGTCCCTGGCTCTGTATTCCCCATGACCTCCTCGTAGGGACTGGCAGGCTGGGATGACGTCCCCCTCAGCCTTCCATTCTCAAGGCTGGACAAGCCCAGCTCCCTCAGCCTCTCCTCACAAGCAAAGTGCTCCAGTCCCTAGCTGTCCTCAGGGACCTTTCCTAAAACCACTCCAGCTTCCCAATATCATTCTTGAATTGAGGATCTGACGTCTGGATGGAATATTCCAGAGAATCCCGTCCCTCCATCTCCTGGCCATGCTCCAGGTCGTACAGCCCAGGATGCTGGTGGCCTCCCTTGCTGCCAGGGCACATGGCCGACTCGTGTCCAGCTCGCTGACCACCAGGACCTTTCCCACAGGGCTGCTGCCAGCCAGGCAGCCCCCAGCCTGTGCCATTGCCAGGGTGAGTCCCCTGCAGGGGCAGAAACTGGCATTTGTCCTTGCGGGATTTCATGACGTTCCTGCCAGTATGTGCTCTCCTCCTTGAACCCCTTCATTGAGCACAGAGGCCTGGGAGACCTTTACACTAAAGACTCAGGCAAAGAAGGCCTTGGGTCCCTCAGCCCCATTCATGTCTCCTGTTTATTAGATCACCATCCTCGTTCAGCAGCAGCCCTGCATTTGCCTTGTTCAGCCTTGGTCTCTAACACAGCAACTGAAGCTCTTCTCTTTGCTCCTGACTTCTCTTGCAGCCACCAACTCCAGGTGGTCATCCCCTGGCAGCTGCTTTGTGGCCCCTGTCAGTGCCCTGTCCTGTGCTGGCCCAGCCCCGCTGCCTCCCATGCAGTCCCACAGCCCCACTCTGCAGGCACAGCATGGCAAAGGGTGTATCTGGTGTGAGGAACAGTTTCTCTTGCATGATCTCCACGACATCCCTTTGTGCCCTGTCCCCCTTCTGTTCCTCCTACTTGACACAGCCTCACCCACATCCTGGAACCTACCCAGCCCTATCCGCATCCCATGTGGGGTTTCGCAGACATCCCTGCTCCCGGGTCTGCCAGGGTCTGGACAAGGAGAGAGGTCGAGCAGGGATGGCCATTCCCCCAGTGCAGGCCCTGAGCCTAGCAGGAGGAGGCAAAAATGGCCATGCAGCCAAACTCACCCATAAACCTGTGGAGAGTGGCCAGTGCTGGAAGTAGCCAAATAGGGAGGCCACCAGTGAAAGCTCCCTCCAGTCCCATTCCCAAACATGTCACCCCATGCTCTCCTCCCCTCAGCCCATGGGGAACACTAGCACAGCAGCACAGACACATGGGGTCAATCCCTTTAGCCTGTTCCTGACCTCAGCTTTGGAAGAAGAGCCCGACCTCCAGACACCGGCACTGGGGAAAACCCCTTTTTATTACAGAGATCTGACACGGGAGGCAAGCTGTACCATCATGCCAGCAAATGAGCAAAGACCTTTTAGTCAGACAGACTAGGTTTATGCCTCTGGAGAAGCGGACAGCATGCAGACATTCCTGGAGAAACAGAATTATCACAGATAACACTCCCAAAGCACAGGAGGTTCCCCAGATACATTGGAAATCACTGGTGAAGAGACACGGGCAGCTTATTGCTGCTGAAAGGCTACGGATTGAATGAGCTTCTTCAGTGCCTCCTTGAGCTCCTGGTTCCTCATGCTGTAGATGAGGGGGTTCACTGCTGCTGGCACCACCGAGTACAGAACTGCCACCACCACGTCCAGGGATGGGGAGGAGATGGAGGGGGGCTTCAGGTAGGCAAACATGGCCGTGCTGACAAACAGGGAGACCACGGCCAGGTGAGGGAGGCACGTGGAAAAGGCTTTGTGGCGTCCCTGCTCGGAGGGGATCCTCAGCACGGCCCTGAAGATCTGCACATAGGACAGCACAATGAAAACAAAGCACCCAAATGCTACTAAGAGACTAACCACAAGAAGCCCAATCTCCCTGAGGTAGTCATTGGAGCAGGAGAGCTTGAGGATCTGAGGGATTTCACAGAAGAATTGATTCAGAGCATTGCCCTTGCAGAGTGGGAGTGAAAATGTATTGACAGCGTGAAGGAGAGCATTGAGAAAAGCACTGCCCCAGGCAGCTGCTGCCATGTGGACACAAGCTCTGCTGCCCAGGAGGGTCCCGTAGTGCAGGGGTTTGCAGATGGCAACATAGCGGTCATAGGCCATAATGGTGAGAAGAGAGTACTCTGCTACTACCAACAAGGCAAACAGAAAGAGCTGAACAGCACATCCTGTGTAGGAAATGTCCCTGGTGTCCCAGAGGGAATTGGCCATGGCTTTGGGGACAGTGGTGGAGATGCAGCCCAGGTCAAGAACAGAGAGGTTGAAGAGGAAGAAGTACATGGGGGTGTGGAGGTGGTGGTTGCAGGCTACGGCAGTGATGATGAGGCCGTTGCCCAGGAGGGCAGCCAGGTAGATGGCCAGGAAGAGCCAGAAGTGCAAGAGCTGCAGCTCCCGTGTGTCTGCGAATGCCAGGAGAAGGAAGTGGGTGATGGAGCTGCTGTTGGACATCTGCTGCCTCTGGGCACGGGGTCCTGTTCCTACAGGAAGTCAATGAAGTATTAGGGGAGACTTCTCTGAGCAAAATCTAAGCCTTTCTTCTTAACCTTCACCCTGCTACACTATACTCCCCACCCTGCCTATTCCTTTTCCAGGAGACCTTCCTTCAGCTCAGTGGCTGCAGTCCTGGCTGACCATAGTGTGGGGAGCAGGGCCTCTGCCTGCTGGCTGCTGAGGACTCAGCCCTGCTCTGCAGCTGTGGGTTCATGGGAGCGCTCAGGGCAGGGGCCAGTCCTGGTGTTCAACTTTGTCAGATGAAACTGGTCTTAGTGCAGAAGGGCCTGTCAGCATCTGCACTCCCAGTGCTAAGGAATGGGGATAGTGGATGGCAGATTGAAATGTTTGGGGTTTTTAAAGCTCCCCCCATCTCACCTGGGGAGTGTTCTTGGATGTCAGAAACCCTCAGCATTTCTGCTGCACTCAGGGAGAGCAGAGCCAGTCCTGTGAGGCAAAAGGATTGCCTGGGGCTTAGTGGAGGCTGAGGGGAGCTGGCCTGTCCCTCCAACTTGTTGCCTACAAGCTCCTATGGGCTTGTTCTCCATGAGATGGGAGGTGATCTCACTCTTGTGTTACCCTGAAAAAAAACCAGACACTGCTTTGAGCAGAGGGATCCAGTGCAGACAACTAAATGCCTCACCCTTTCTCAAGGTCTCAGCACCCCACTTCTAGCCCAGGACTCACAGGGCTCATTTCACAAACCCAAAACAGTGTTCTCTGTCATAGCATCTCTGCACTTCTCCATGGGGATTTCAGATAACACAAAGTTGTTAAGGGATGGTTTGCATCCTGGAGGGAAGTTTGGAAGAAAACCTCAGGGAGATAGCCAAGTGTCCGAATGATGGCATCTGATTCAGGGAAAACCAGCTTATTCTCCAGCCCCACAGACTGCACTGCCCACAGCCTCACAGGTTAGAGGAAAGCTGGGACATGTGTTCCCATGGACACACCTGCATGAAAGGACCCACAAAATCAGTCTGTGACTCTGCAGCTGAAACTGCCACCCCCCCAGAGGGTCTGGCAGCAAGACCAAGATAACAATAGCAATAACACAGACCAGTGGAGAAACAAGGCAAAACACAGTGAGGGTGTGGCTGAGAGAGGCCAGGGCAGAGGCATTGGGGCACTCAGACAGCGTTCCCCTTCCCCAGCTGTGCACGCCACCTCCCAGACACCAACATTGCAGGGCAGCTGCTCTCAGCCCCTGGGCTCTGCAGAGGGAACTGGGCCCGTGGCTGCAGAGCTGCACCATGGCTCTGCTGGAGCTCTGGCTGCAGAGGAGGTGGTTCACGCCTTGGAGCCCCCAGCCCTGAGGGCAGAGGCTTTGGTGGGTGGGAGAGGAGGCAAGGGGGCTTGCTCAGAGGAAGGCATCTGCATTGGAAGGGATCACATAGAGGTTACTGAATTCTCCCTCCCACAACATTTCTGGGTTTACTTTCCTCTCAATCCCTCATCATCTCCCTGCTGCTTGGAGATTCTCACCCTGGGAGGTGTTTCCCTGCCCCATGTCTTTTGCCTGTCAGCAATCACAGACCCCATCCCAACCTCTGTGCACTCACCTTGGCCCTCCAGAAACCTGCCTGTGTGCAGGGCACTGGCTGGGTGCATGTTCCTGTTTGCGGGTGGAAAAGGGCAGGTCAGAAGAACCCTGATGGGTCCAACAGAGGTGGTGCTCGTACTGTCCATAGGCAGAGGAGAGGCTGAGGGCAGTTTAGGAGGCTTCTGACAGATGTACTGATCACTCAAAATTACAGTTCAGGAGTCTCAGCGACTTATTAAAACTTCAGAGCTCCTTTTCCATTTATCCTTTTCTCTCCTCCTCCCAGCCCCCCTGGAACAGGAAACTCTAAATACAGACTCAGGAAATCTCCTTATCTTCCTAGTAATCCCTTCCTTAATGTTCTCCTAGAGACATCCCCTTGGAAATATTCTTGGGATGATCTGGACCTGGGAAGCAGCCCTGACCCATGCAGCACCTTTTCAACAGCAGAAGGACCCTGCCTTGCTGGGGGCTTCTCCTTCCACCCACAGCTTCTCCCCACAGCACCGTGGTCAACCCCCAAGACAGGCTGAGTGCTGACCCTGGCAGGCGCAGCTGCGGGATGTTCCAGCTTTAGGAGATCCCACCAGGATCTGCAGATACAATGCCCTGCATCCACAGACTTACCATGGAAAGGGCTGTGAATGATTGTCCCCCAGTGATCTCTCAGCATCCTCCAAGCCCAGGCTGCCTTTAACCTCTCTCTGCCTCACTCCTCTCCCCTCACTGCCTGCAGGCAGTGCCCTCAGCCCTGCTGCCCTTTGCAGAGGAGCTGCTCCTGGGCAGAGCTGTCTCTCTGCAGTGCTGCCCACTTGCTAGCAGCTCCCTCCATGCCAGGAGCCCAGCCCAGCTCAGCAGCAGAGGCCCAGCCCAAGGCAGCACTTTCTCTGCCCCTCTGGGCTCCCTCCAGGTGTCCCTGGGGCTGCAGGGGAACCTGCTTTGAAACAGGCTGAAAGCATCTCTGATGTTCCCTCCCTCAGCTGGGGAGAGAAACTTACTTACACAGCAAATGGCTGTGTCCCAGATCGTGTTCACTCTAATCCCATTTCTGGGTGTCTGAAGGAGTTTACCCTCCAAAAATAACAGCCTACAGTGTTAATCCTTTCAGAGCCATTGCTCAAGAAATGGCAGCATGCACGTACAGAGTCTACAAATGAGCCTGGCATTGAAGCCATCATTGCGGAAAGAGACAAGAGGGATTTGACCAGCTCCTTGAATCCAGGAATTGGTATGCCATGCCTCCTGAGATTCCCAGGAACACCCGAACTTGAAGTGCAGAGAAGTGTGAGTCCTCTTTAGGTGTCCAGGAGACAGGGAGAAGAGAGCACATTTCAGGTACCCAAATGCCATGACAGTGCACAGACCATCCTTCCCTTGGCCTCTGGCATCCCATTTCTTGAGATGCAAACCTGGTGAGTCTTCTGCGGATGATGCATCAATTATCGATCAGGTGTTTCTGTGATTTCCCTAAAAGCAGCAGTACTTTTTTTTTTTTTTTTTTAAAAAAAAAGGACAACTTTTTCCTAAGAGATGGTGAAAAAGCCCAGTCATGGTCCAGAAAGCTAGCTAGCTCCACTAGCTCTGGAGGCAGAGAGGAAGATTATAAAAAGCACCAGGAAGATCCAAAATGCTGAAGGCCTCTTCTGAAGAGTGAGTGGCCCTGAGCAGCAGTGATTGGCCATGTGTAGGTCTGGGACAGAGATCGGGGGATGTCAGTAAGAAAGGAGAGGGTGGCTGATGGCTTTAGTGAATCCTTAAAACCATGTCTGAATGCAGCAAAGGAAAGAAGAGGATTTCTGTGGGTGCGGGAGGAAGAAGAAGATTGTCCTGGGAAGATGGCAGGACGGAAGGCCCCTCCTGTGCAAATCAGGGATGCTACAGACATTTCCATCGCATGTGCATGGCTCAGCCTGACCGATGGGGAACGCCCACTGCTTGGGGTGTCTGTGCTCAGTCGTGCCCCATGAGCTGACCTGGCTCTCCTCCCCTCCTTCACTGCTCACACTTGGGTGGGTGTCAGGAAACCTCCCTGAGCCTGGAGGATGCACAGCCCTCCTGGGGTGAGGTCCCACCGCTGCAGGGGAAGAGGAAGGGTGGGTGAGACACATGGGCATGCAGGGGGAGAGCAGTGCAGGTGCAGCAGTGAGGGCATTGAAGGCAGGAAGAAGACTTGACATGTCGGGGGCTGTCATGCTGAAGTGAAATAGGTTGAGTCTTGATTTGGAGGCAGCAGCAGAAGGAGGATGGGCAGTTGAGTGCTGGGATGGGGAGCTAAACAGAGGATTCTAGCATGTCTGGGCCTTGGAACTCTTGGGTAATAAAGCAGCACTAGCAAGGCTTTGGAAGAAACGGGATGGGTTGTGGGGAAGTCAGAGGCATTGGCAAATGCTCAGAAACACAGAGCTTGGTGCTGGAAGCAAGGAAGCAGGCACAGGCACAGGTCAGTGTAGCTGTGGTGGGGGTGGCCAAGGGCCTTGGTGGGGCTTTTACACCCCAACAGAACTGGGACCCTTGTCCACTCAGCTATGGCTTCTGTCTCTTCCACTGAGACCCACGAGAGGACATGAGGTCCTTACAGCTCCAGCGCTTCGTTGCCTTCTCCTCACCCACCTTGCATAGAGCCTGGCAGGTGTCCTACCACTGGCCTGCACCTGCCATCACACACTCCCACATCACAATGCTCCCAGGCAGAGCCCAGAGCATCACAAGAGGGAAAGGAGCCCCCACTGCAGGGGATGGGCGTCAGGCCTTGGCCATCCTGCTTGGTAAAGCACATCAAGGGCTTTCACAGTGTGAAAACATCTCACATTGAAATGTCCTCCTGTCCCAAGTGCCTGCGACTCCCTGCTTCACCAGCCCCCAGGGACAGGAACCTTGTCTGCTCATTCCCTGTATGGTCTCTTCAGTGATGGCCTTCAGCAGCGACTGCTAACACCCTCCGAAACCTTCACCTGTGCTGCTTTTACTTCGCTGGAGGCTTGCTCAGTCTTTCAGGAGCTGCAGTTCAGGAACTCGGCACCAGAGGGCTCATTGCCACACAAAGCACCATAAGGAGCCAAGCCTGGGCAGTATTTTCTTTTACTCTTCCGTTCTTATGTGGCTTACCAGAGAGATTTCAGGCATGTCGTCAACGTGAAAAGATGTCAAAGCAAAGAGGCAAAGTGAATCAAATGCTTGATTGTGAATAGGCAGTTCTGCATGAATCCCAACATACTTGGGTTATAGGAATGTCCTCAAGTGGAGTCTGCACCATTGAGACCTATGGGGATAGACCAGCACAGCTACCCCCAGCAGGGGGAATCTCCATCTGCTAGGCTGAGGCATGTATTCAAGATGCAAACCTCTGCAGTGCCCACTTGTTCCAGGCCTCCAGGCAGAGTGTGACTCAATCTGCATGGCCCTCTAAGCCTCTGTCAGCTCATTTTGCTTTTGCTACCCATCCCTGCAACTCTCAAGCCTATGGGAGCTTTGGCTTTGGCATCCTCCTTACATACAAGGGTAAGGCTTCTAAATAGCAAATCTATGAAGCCAGGTGTTTTTTGTGATCTCACATGTATTGGGACATCTCCAGAAAACCACAGCTTTGTCATTCAAGAAACAGAGTCTGCCACCAACCTGTCTCCTGCCCCTGCCACAGCCCCCACCCAAGTCCACAGAATCAGCCACCAGGGAGGCCGTCCGAACTCCACACATTACCCCCAGAGCATGAGGTGTCTTTCAGCCATACCCAATGTTTCTTTTGGCTCTTTCCAGCAAGCTCTTGATTCAGAACATTGGCTTTCCTCATTGCTCTCCAATACTGTTTAATTTTCTTCATTGACAGCACCAGCCAGCCCTCCAGAAGCCTCATTTAGGTAGTCTTACTCATCCTGTGTCATGTGGATCTATGATATCCATAGCAGCATGTAGGTGCCTCACTCTCCTTATGTTGATTTGAGGGTTTGCACTCCTTAGTTAATAATCTTCATGAGTAAAATTCACCTCTTCTCCACACATATCTGTAGGACAGCTGTTTATGTTGGATGATGCCTTTCTAGACTCTCTGTCCCTTAAGAGAAGCACACAGTATCTGAACACTTTCAAAGAATCCTGCTTGGTAGCAACATTAACCTGAAATAAACTTTTGATTGATAGTAGGATAAAATTCAGCTGTGTGCAGAATGCAAAAGCAGTGATGAACCCTCTCCTTTCTTCCTTTCTCCCCATCACTTGCTCAGGACTTGGGAGGAGAAGAAATTAATAAAGGTGACATTCCTGGCTGCCAGTGATGGAATTCTGCTCCCATGAGTGCCTGACGTCGAGACCCTCAGCTTCAGCTGAATCTCTTCTCTTTGGGAACACTGCAAGGCAGTGGCTCCGATGTCATCCTGTGTGTGCAGATGCCCGACACTCTGACAAGATAACACCGTGAGCAATTGCAGGACACTACAGGTAATGTAAGGGGTGACCTGTTTCAAGGATTTGCTGCCCAAGGTAGAAAGTAGCACAGCAATCACCTCAGAAACACCACCGGAGGATGTAAAAGAAGACAAGCATGGCCAATGTGGAAAGGATTAACAAGTGTGGTGGGTTGACCCCAGCCAGTAACTAATCAGCCACCCAGTCACTTGCTCACTCCCCCAACAACAGCCCAGGGAAGAGAAATGGAAAGGTAAAAGTGAGAACAACTCATGGGTTGGAATTAAAAAAGGCCTTCATCCCACGTAACGGTGACTTGGGAAGGCAAATGTCATAACCACAAAGGTCCCCCTTTCCTATTCCTTTTCCTGATCTTATATTGCTGAGCGTGATATCCTATGAGATGGAATATCACTTTTGAGGATATTTGAGGTCATGTGAGGTCAGCTGTCCTGGCTGCATCCCCTCCCAACTTCTTGCCCAACCCCAGCCCACTCATTGGAAGGGCAGCGTGAGAAACAGCATGAGAAGGCCTTCCTGTTGTTTAAGCACTGTTCAGCAATACCTAAAGGAGTTTTGGTCAGAAATCCGAAACATGGAGCCCTAAGGGCCGCTATGAAGACAATGCACTCCACCCCAGCCAGCCAGGGCAGGCTGGCCTTTTTGGAAGGTGTGAGAATGAGAACAGTGAAGAATTTGAGAGGGGGAAGAAGGGAAGCAGTAAATTAAAGATGAGGCCAGGGATGGCATCGGGACTGTTTGGGGTGGCTGTGCTGCTGTCTTCTACCTGATGTGAATTATTTCCACAGTCAGAGGGACCCTGAGGGCTTTCCCTCATGTTGAGGACATGGAGAGGTGAGGAATGAGAGTGTCATTCAGGCTGGAAGGGACCTTGCTAGATATCTGCAGAAAACATCCTCCACAAAGTAGGAACACACCAGGTTGCTCATGGTTTTATCCAGATGGGTCTGAGAAACCTACAGGGATGGAGGCAGCGCACATGCTCTGTGAAATGGCTTCCCATGACTGACCGTCATCATGTTGCAAAAGTTTCTCCCTATATTGAGCCTGACCCCCTCGTGTTCCAGCTCATTGCCTCCTGTGCTCCTGCCTTGCACCACAGTGTCTTCTTGGGAACCTCACCGTAGGCAATGCAAGTCTCTTCCATCCTCCCCACAAAGCCCTCCATTCTCCAGGGTGAACAAGCCCAGCTCCCTCAGCCTCTCCTAACAGGACCAGTGCTCCAACCTTGGCCATCTCTGTGGCCCGCCACTGAAATTTGCGGATCCTCCAGCTTGCCAATGTCTCTCTGGCATTGCGGGGAATCAAATCCAGAGCAAGTATTCTGGATGTGGTGCCACAAGTGCTGAGCAGAGGGAGAGAATCACTTGCCCTGGTTGTGCTCCTGCTCACACAGCCCAGGCTCTTGTTGGCCATCTTTGCTGATGGCTCATCTTTTGCCTAATGGAACCCAAAGACCAGCAGACCCTTTCCCACAGAGCTGCTACCCGCCTAGGCAGTCCCTGTCCTAGGACATTTCAGAGCCTACATCTGAGGCAAAGAGGACACACAGAATCTCAGATCTGTCTACACCTACTCTTACTAAATTCAGCAGTGGCCACACAGGATCTTTGTTCACTGACTTCCCGGTTAAAAGACAACCACTGCTCTCCCCGCATCCAGCAATCCTGTCCTTTCAGCACAGAAAGAAAAGGGGATGGCGAGACACAAGCTCCCCTGGGTAAACCCAGTCCTCTTCTCTTTCAGACACCCAGAAATGGGATATGAGTGAACACGATCTGGGGCACATCCTTTTGCTCCTCTGCACATCCTTTAGGCATTTTGAAAGGTGCGTGCAATGTTTAGGTGCTGTGAGTCATCAGGGAGTAGGCACAGTCTCCATGACCTTTGAAAGATGCTGGAGAGTGGCCTGGCTGTGACAATGGCCTGCTCACTCAGCTCCCTGGGATGCTGCCCGTCCAGTCCCATGGACAGGGAAGGATGGAGTTTGCTCAAGTCATCCCTGACTTGATCCCCATGCACTGCTGGTTGATCTCCTCCAGAGTCCTGCCCTGAGTCACAGAGGCCTGGGAGACCTTGCTGGGGAAGACTGAGGCAAAGAGGACACAGAGAATCTCACATCTATCTACACCTGCTCTTCCTAAATTCAGCAGTGGCCACACAGGATCTTTGTTTCTTCTTTAACTGTTCCTGAAGCAGTAAACCCTCCTTATGGTGCCCTTCAGTTGCCTTTCAAGTTTAGGCTGAGTTTCCATCTCGACCCTTGCGGAGCTTGGAGGATGCTGTCCTTGAAGTGCAGCTGTCCTGAGCTCTGCCACCATGGCACAGCTCTGTTGGCTCAGGAACAGCTCCAGTTCCTCCTGCCTGTGCCCCTGGCTGAGGGCACTGCTGCACATTTGAGCTGAAGCACTGCAATGTGCAACCAGGCAAGCTCTGACTTGCTGTAAGGTACCCTGGTACCAAGAGTCCAAGACCCCGTGTGTGCAAAGGCCTTTCTTCAGAGCAGCGACATGGCATGGGCAAAAGAGAGCTGCATGTCTTTCTAGTTCCAGGTCTAAAGACCCAGCATGAAATGCCTGTTTCACTGAACTGAGGATAAGTCCCCAGCTTGAAGAAATATCATCTTTCCTTGTCACCTTCCTGGGTGTCCTGCCTAATGATGGGACAAAAAGAAGGGGATTCTCACGCCAAGTCTTTTCCTGATAGGAGAAATGACACTGCTGAAAGTGACTCTGATGGAAGTAAGTGTCACTCCCCAGCTGAGGGAGGGAACATCAGTGATGCCTTCAGCCTGTTTCCCAGCAGGTTCCCCTGCAGCCCCAGGGACACCTGGAGGGAGCCCAGAGGGGCAGAGAAAGTGGTGCCTTGGGCTGGGCCTCTGCTGCTGAGCTGGGCTGGGCTCCTGGCATGGAGGGAGCTGCTGGCAAGTGGGCAGCACTGCAGAGAGACAGCTCTGCCCAGGAGCAGCTCCTCTGCAAAGCGCAGCAGGGCTGAGGGCACTTCCTGCAGGCAGCGATGGGAGAGGAGCAAGGCAGAGAGAGGCGAATGGCAGCCTGGAGCGGGAGGATACCGAGAGCTCATTGTGGGAGAAATCTTCACTGCCTCCAAATCAAGACTCAACCTATTTCACTTCAGCATGACAGCCCCCGACATGTCAAGTCTTCTTCCTGCCTTCAATGCCCTCACTGCTGCACCTGCACTGCTCTCCCCCTGCATGCCCATGTGTCTCACCCACCCTTCCTCTTCTCCCGCAGTGGTG
The DNA here is from genome assembly GCF_047370975.1 of Nipponia nippon. NCBI lineage: Eukaryota > Metazoa > Chordata > Aves > Pelecaniformes > Threskiornithidae > Nipponia > Nipponia nippon. Next base: position 109,131 of record NW_028262409.1, on the reverse strand, counting down.
GGACCTCACCCCAGGAGGGCTGTGCATCCTCCAGGCTCAGGGAGGTTTCCTGACACCCACCCAAGCGTGAGGAGTGAGGGAGGGGAGGAGAGCCAGGTCAGCTCATGGGGCACGACTGAGCACAGACACCCCAAGCAGTGGGCGTTCCCCATCGGTCAGGCTGAGCCATGCACATGCGATGGAAATGTCTGTATCACCCCTGATTTGGACAGGAGGGGCCTTCCTTCCTGCCATCTTCCCAGGACAATCTTCTTTTTCTTCCTCCACCCATAGACATCCACTGCTTTCCATTGCTGGATTCAGACATGGTTTTAAGGATTTGCTAACAACATCAGCCATCAGCTTGTTTCTCCCAGACTTCTCCCAAACCTCTTTCCCAGACACATGGCCAATCACTGCTGCTCAGGGTCACTGACTCTTCAGAAGCGGCCTTAAGCATTTTGGATCTTCCTCGTGCTTTGTATAAACTTCCTGCCTTTTTTTTTAAATAAAAAAAATAGATCCTGCCGTTTTTAGGGAAATCACAGAAACATCCAAGGGAATGATGCTTTGGGCACTGTCATGGCATTTGGGAAACTGTACCATGCTCTCTTGTCCCTCTCTTCTGGACACTTAAAGAGGACTTCTATTTCTCTGAACTTACATTTTAGGTGTTCCCAGGAAACTCAGGAGGCATGGCATACAGATTCCAGGGCTCAGGGGCCGGTCAAATGCATCGTCTTTCTTTCCGCAATGATGGCTTCAATGCTGAGCTCATTTCTGGACTCTGTACATGAATGCTGACATTTCTTGAGCAACCTGCTCTGAAAGGATTAACACAGTAGGCTGTTATTTTTGGAGGGTATAAAGAGAGTAAAAGAGAAGAAGTTGGCTTTGGGCAAAGGAAAAGGGAAGCAAAGGATGTGGTCAGGACTCTTTGGGGACACCTGTGAAGCAGCCCTGAACCTGATGTGAATGACTTCTGGGGTCAGGGAGAACCTGAGAGCTCTCTCTCTAATTGGAAACCATGAAGGGGAAGGAAGGACAGCATCATTCAGGCTGGAAGGGACCTCGGGAGGTGTCTGGACCAACCTCCTGCTCAAAGCAGGCTCAGACAGAGTACTCAGGCCTTTATCCAAACACATCTTGGTCCCATTCCAGGACAGAGCCAGTGCACGCTCCCTGAGAAACAGCTTCCAGCACTTGACTCTCCTTATGCTAGAATAATTTCTTTCTCTATCTAGCCTGACCCTCTCTTGTTTCATTGACTCTTGTCCTTGTGTCAGAGACATGAGCCTGACTCCATCTTCCTGGGAACGGTGCGATGCTGCTGCATGTTTCCCACAAGATCCTCTCTACTCCTGTCTGAACAAGCCCAGCTCTCTAAGCCTCTTCTCCCAGTACAAGTTGTCCCACCCTACTGACCTTGGTGGCCCTCCACTGACCTGGCTCCACTACATCAAGGTCTCTCTGGCATTGTGGGATGTCAAAACCCAGGAAAATATTCTGGCTATGGTGTGAAAAGTGCTGAGCAGACTGGCTGTGCTCTGGCTCCTACAGCCCAGGATGCTGTTGGCCGCCTTTCCTGATTGCTCCTCTTTTGCGTAATGGAACCCAAGGACCACCAAAGCCTTTCCACAGAGCTGCTGCCCACCTGGGCAGTCCCTGGACGATGTCATTGCATGGGCTTAGTCCACCTCAAGGCCACAACTATTGGCTATCCTGAGGTTCCTATTGGCCCATCACTCCAGCTTGTCTTTGTTTTTTGGGATGACCACCCTGCCCTCCAGTGCAGTGTCTGCTCTCCTCAATGTGATGCCTTCTACAAATGTTACGAAAAAGCACTCTCTCATCTCCTCCAGGTCATTAAAAACAAGTTAAACAGGGCAGGTGGCAGCACAGACCCCTTCAGGACCCTACTAGCTAGATGCCTCCAGGCAGAGTACCACGCATTGACCACGTCCCTTTGAGCCTGACCATCCATCTGGTTATTTATGCATCTACTTATCCACTCAGGCAGACCAGAATATCCTAACTTGGGCATGAGAATATTGTGGAGGTGTGATGTTGAAAAGTTCACTGCCTTCCAGGTCAAAAGACAACAACTGCGCTCCCTGTGTCCAGAAAAGCTGTGAGGATGATGAGAGACAAGCTCCCCTGGGTAAACCCAGTCCTCTTCTCTTTCAGACACCCAGAAATGGGATCCGAGTGAACACGATCTGGGGCACAGCCTTTTGCTCCTCTGCACATCCTTTAGGCATTTTGGAAAGGTGTATGCATTGTGCAGGTGCTGCCCGTCATCAGGGAGTCTCCAGAATCTCCATGACCTATCAAAGATGCTGGAGAGTGGGCGGCTGTGACAATGGCCTGCTCACTCAGCTCCCTGGGATGTAGCCTGTCCAGTCCCATGGACTGGGAAGGATGGAGTTTGCTCAAGTCATCCCTGACTTGATCCCCATGCACTGCTGGTTGATCTCCTCCAGAGTCCTGCCCTGAGTCACAGAGGCCTGGGAGACCTTGCTGGGGAAAGCTGAGGCAAAGAGGACACAGAGAATCTCACATCTATCTCCACCTGCTCTTCCTAAATTCAGCAGTGGCCACACAGCATCTTTGTTTTTCCTTTAACCGTTCCTGAAGCAGTAAACCCTCCTTATGGTGCCCTTCAGTTGCCTTTCAAGTTTAGACTGAGTTTTGATCTGGACCATGCTAAACTTGGAGGATGCTGTCCTTGAAGAGCAGCTGTCCTGAGCTCTGCCACCATGGCACAGCTCTGTCGGCTCAGGAACAGCTCCAGCTCCTCCTGCCTGTGCCCCTGTCTGAGGGCACTGCTGCACATTTGAGCTGAAGCACTGCAATGTGCAACCAGGCCAGCTCTGACTTGCTGTAAGGTACCCTGGTACCAAGACTCCGTGGCTGCAAAAGCAGAGACATGGTGTGGGCAAAAGAGAGCTGCATGTCTTCCTAGTTCCAGGTCTAAAGACCCAGCATGAAATGCCTGTTTCACTGAACTGAGAATAAGTCCCCAGCTTGAAGAAATTAGATCTTTCCTTCCTGGGTGTCCTGCCTAATGATGGGACAAAAAGAAGGGGATTCTCACGCCAAGTCTTTTCCTGATAGGAGAAATGACACTGCTGAAAGTGACTCTGATGGAAGTAAGTGTCACTCCCCAGCTGAGGGAGGGAACATCAGTGATGCCTTCAGCCTGTTTCCCAGCAGGTTCCCCTGCAGCCCCAGGGACACCTGGAGGGAGCCCAGAGGGGCAGAGAAAGTGGTGCCTTGGGCTGGGCCTCTGCTGCTGAGCTGGGCTGGGCTCCTGGGATGGAGGGAGCTGCTGGCAAGTGGGCAGCACTGCAGAGACACAGCTCTGCCCAGGAGCAGCTCCTCTGCAAAGGGCAGCAGGGCTGAGGGCACTGCCTGCAAGTGCTGAGAGGAGAGGAGCGAGGCAGAGAGACTGTGAAGGCAGTGTGGAGTGGGAGGATGGTGAGAGCTCACTGCATGGGAGAGATCTTCACAGCCCTCTACATGGTGAGTCTCTGGGTGCAGGACAATGTAACTGGTGTTCCTGGAGGGATATCCAAAGGCTGCTACATCCCACAGCCTATGGGATTTCAGGAGGACTTTCACAGTTTCTGTAATGTAGAGGAGGAGGACGTGCTGCAGAGGAGGACTTCCCTGTGCGCCGTAGGGAGGATAGGGCATGACAGCTCCCTTCTGGGGTTTTGAAGATCGGTATACACGTGTGGGTGCCCAGGGCTGTCCTTCAGAGCAGGGTCACTGCACCCCAGGGGGCTGTGCACCAGGGCATGGACTCTGCTGTCTGCCCGGGTCAGCACTCAGCCTGCCCATGGAGCACCGTTCAAAGCTGTGGGGAGAAGCTGTGGGTGGAAGCAGGACAGGATCCCTCTGCTGTCCAGAGGGTGCAGCGTGGGTCAGGGCAGCTCAGACTTCTACATCACCCAGAGGACATTTGCAGAGGGTCATTTTAAAGATCGATGTGAAGATAAGGGATTACCTGAAAGGGAAGTAATCTGTGCTTTGAGTTTTTCCACTCTTGGTTGGCTGGGTGGGCAGTGGGAGATGGGAATTTATTTCTCTGTTCTCGAATAGGCAATGAGACCCCAGTTCTCGCTAGGACCTCTCTGAGCTGCTCCTTAGCCCCTGCACACACAGAGATGCCCCTGGGCAGTGCCCTGCTGCCAGGAGGTGCCTGCAGGGCAGAGCTGAGCACACAGCAGGTGGGATGGGATCTTTGAGCATGAAAAGGGAGGAGATGTGGGCACAGATGAACAGGCTGTGGCCAAGAAGAGCTGCACGCAGCAGCGACATGGGCAGGAAGGAAGGGAGAACTGCTGCCAGCAATGCTGTGGGAGTGGGGATTCAGGCATCTCCCTGCCATCCCTGCAGTGCAGATTCTATACCTGGAATGATACCCTGGTCTCCTCACTCACACAGCAGAGCCTCTGCCCTGAATGGCATGGGGACTTGGCCATGAGTTGCCTTCCCAGCAGCCTGATTACCAAGGAGGAGAAAAACTCATGTGTGCGACTTTGTCTCGCTCTCCTGCCTCCCTTGGCAGGGCTCCTTTGGCATGTTCTCCTCTTCTCCCTGACACCCTTCTTCTCACTGTTACACTTACTGGTGTGGGGGGTGAGGATTCAAGTGCAGCTCAGACACCAACGCTGCGTGTGCTGTCATGCACATATGGCTATGGAGGAAAAGCATCCAGCTGGCACCCTGATCACCTGTGGGGCTCTTGGTACTGCAGTGTGTGTGGCTGGCACTGATCTCACCCTCCCTTCAGGACATAACAAATTCAGGACAGTTGACTCTGTCCTTGGGAGGTCCTGCTGGGCTGCAGGCTGCCCTCCCGTGCAGCACAGCTCTCCCAGGGCATCTCTGTGTTTTGCAGGAGCCCCATGGAGAAGACACCTCGGTGCTAAGGCCATTGAAATGCTGCTGGGTGGCTGCGTGTGGGCAGCTGTAATGAACCCTCTGTGTCCCTGGCTGAGAGGGCAGAGCTGAGATCCTCCTCAGGTATGAATGGATAGGCTGAGGGTTTGCAGATGTGCACTTGAGAACCGGATTCCTCTGCTCCCAGCACTGGCCTCTTTCTTTTGGGGGGAACATCCGAGTGCGATAGTCCTCCAGGTGGAAGAGCTGCCAGCAGAGGGCAGCTGAGAGCAGGGCTGATGGACAGAGCGGCTGTCCTCACTCTGCACTAAGGGACAGTCCCTGTGCCCAAGCTCAGCACCCACAAGGTTTCCCTTGCAGTGCAGCAGAAATGCCAGGCATTGCTGCATTCCAACCACTGCTCAGCTGTGCTGGGGCAACTAGAGCAGAAGGCACAACCCAAACTGCCCACAGCTCTGCTCTGCAGTCAGGTGAATTGGGAGTGACAATGCTGAAAAGCTCTTTGATATCAGGATTGGATTTAATCTGAGATCACCCTGAGTTCCTATTTACCTACTGCCGTAGGGCAGAAGTGAGCCTCCTGCTCCCTGGGGCACCCTCAGCCAGCACCAACCAGAGCTCACCAAAGCTCTTCCTGAAAAGTGAAAGGCTCTTTGGGGGCTTCCTATAAGAATGTGAATAGATTTTCCTGAAAGCACTCAGCCCTAACTTCACCCTTCCTTTACCTCCTTGAACAGATCCCCATTCTCAGACACAATGTCCAACACCAGCTCCATCACCCACTTCCTCCTCCTGGCATTCGCAGACACACGGGAGCTGCAGCTCTTGCACTTCTGGCTCTTCCTGGGCATCTACCTGGCTGCCCTCCTGGGCAACGGCCTCATCATTACCGCCGTAGCCTTTGACCACCGCCTCCACACTCCCATGTACTTCTTCCTCCTCAACCTCTCCCTCCTCGACCTGGGCTCAGTCTCCACCACTCTCCCCAAAGCCATGGCCAATTTCCTCTGGGACACCACGACATCTGCTACGCAGGATGTGCTGCCCAAGTCTTTCTGTTTGTCTTTTTTATTTCAGCAGAGTATTGGGTTCTCACCATTATGGCCTATGACCGCTACGTTGCCATTTGCAAACCCCTGCACTACGGGACCCTCCTGGGCAGCAGAGCTTGTGTCCACATGGCAGCAGCTGCCTGGGCCACTGGGTTCCTCGATGCTGTCCTGCACACGGCCAATACATTTTCCATACCCCTCTGCCAAGGCAATGCTGTGGACCAGTTCTTCTGTGAAATCCCCCACATCCTCAAGCTGTCCTGCTCACACTCCTACCTCAGGGAAGTTGGGTTTATTGTGGTTGGTGTCTTTGCGGACTTTGGGTGTTTTGTTTTCATTGTGCTGTCCTATGTGCAGATCTTGAGGGCCGTTCTGAGGATCCCCTCTGAGCAGGGACACCACAAAGCCTTTTCCACGTGCCTCCCTCACCTGGCCGTGGTCTCCCTCTTTCTCAGCACTGCCATGTTTGCCCACCTCAAGCCCCCCTCGATCTCCTCCCCATCCCTGGATCTGGTGGTGGCAGTGCTGTACGCAGTGGTACCTCCAGAAGTGAACCCCCTCATCTACAGCATGAGGAACCAGGAAATCAAGGATGCCTTGTGGAAAGTGATCCAATGGGTGATGTTTCACTGAGAATAACCCTCTTCCCCTCCTCTGCATGTTTCCCAGAGTTTATCTTATGCCAGAATTCTGCTTTTTTCTCCTGTGATAATTCTACTTAGATATAATTTGCTGGGTTTATACTCCTTCTGTGGGGGTTTGATCCTGTTGTGTCTGACCCTTGCACAACACTGTATCACATGTAGCCCATCAAATTGTTGCTCTTCAATAAAAGGGGTCCTCCTGGCTGCAGTGCATGAAGGCTGGGCTCTTCTTCCAAACTTCCTTCCAAGAAAATGTCCAAGGAATTGGTCTTTTGAAGTTTCTAGTCTCCTTTTGTTCTCAGTGGTTTTGGGGTTAAGCGCATGGTAACCTTGGGTTCCACTGGACCAAGTGTTCTGTTTTTAAAGGCTCTCTTCTTGGTGTCTAATGGCAGTGGAGATGGTCTATCAGCTCCCCATTCTTTCTCCAGGTTGCTTCTTGTATGACAGGACACATGGCATGTGTTGGCTTGGAATGAATGGAGACTCAGAAAGGGAAACACCCTCAAAGGTGAAGTCGACCAAATGTAAAGCACTAAATTGACATATCCATGAAGAAGACCTCTGCAGTGCCATGGGAATCAGTGGAAACCCAGCAAGCACAGGGAAGGGAGAGTGGAGAGCAGCAGGAGCTGCCTGAGGACCCCCAGGGCCAGGACTCTGGTGCTGTCCTGGGGAGTGGGGATGGTGGCAGCAGAGGAGGGAGAAAGTTCAGTGAGGCTTGAGGATCACCTACAAGATGAATTCAGGAGAGCCAGAGAGTGCCTAGCCTGTGTTTCCTCATGGCCTTGTGGCCAGCACCAGCCATGGGGCTGATGGGGAGCCTGAACCCCGCTGTCTGCCCCCCAGCAGCTGCTGTGGCCTTCAGAGGGGCTGGGGCTGTGGTGTGAGTGCCCAGAGCTCTGCAGCAGCCTGCGCTGGGCAGTGCCATGGAGCCAGCCCAGGCTGGGCTGCTCTGCTGGGCTGGGCTGGGCTGGGGAGAGGGCAGGGGAGGTGGGGAGAGGTGGGGATGGTCTGGGCTGGGCTGGAAAGAGCCCGGGAGAGAAAACCACCAGTGCAGAGCTCAGGTGTGTGAGTGTGCAGGGTAGGGGCAGCCAGCACTCCCAGTGCAGAGCCAGGTGTCATGGTGAAGGAAGCAAGGCATCAAAGGTGCAGAAGAGAGGGGCCGGGTCTGTGCCATGTGCCCTGAACACCCCAGGGAAGCTGCCCCAAGAAAATTGTCCCAGACCAGTCCCACCCACCGGCCATTTCCATCTCCGGCCATACACCCCAGCCCTGAGGAGGATCCTTTGCTGCATGGTCACCCCCATCCTCCTCTTGGGCTCAGTGACACCCAACTCCACTGCCATTAGTAATACAAAGGGAAGCAGTTTCTGACAGCCATTACACACCAAATCCCACAGCTCTTGCAAGAGCTGGACTCTCAGCCAAGCCTCTTCTCAGACAGCTCCAGCTCAATCGGGTGCTTGTCTCGACCAATTTTGAAAATCTTCATTGACTGAGATTTTACCAGGTGGCCTGGGTCCTTGCTTTGGTGTTTGGCTCTGAGGGATTTCTGATAAACCCAGCTCTCTCAGCCCCTCCTTGTCCATTATCTGCTCCAGGCCCCAGCCATCCTTCCGGCCTCTGCAGGACTTGCTTCAGTCTGTCAGGATCTTCCTTGTGCTGCTGAGCCCCAGGCTGGACACAGCAGTCCTGCTGTGGTGGTCCTGTCGTGGGTCAGCCTTGGCCAGCAGCCAGACACCCACCCAGCTGCTCACTTGTACCCCCAGCTCAAAAGGACAAAGGGAGAAAATAAGGTGGACTGGCTCATGCGTCAAGATAAAAACAGGGAGATCACTTACTCATTACTGTCATGGGCAAAGAAGAGTTGACTTGAGGAAGATCAAGTGAATTTATTGCAAATTAAAATTGATTCAGATAGAGAGAAAGCATAGCAAAAATATTCAAGACCATTTCCCCACCCCACTCCTTCTTCCCAGGCTCAAATTACTCCATTGCTCCCAATTCTCCTACCCACCCCAACCCCAAGAGGAGCTGCGGGGATGGTGAATGGGGGCTATGGTCAGCACAGAACATCCCTGCCACTCCTTCCTCCTCACACTGCTCCCCTGCTCCAGCGTGGGCCCTCTCCACAGGATCCCACTGTGTTTGCCATCAAGGCTATGTGTTGTTCATTTCTTTCCATCTCACTTTTCTCCTCCACACTCACAGAATGACAGAGATGTTGAGATTGGAAGGGACCTCTGGAGTTCATCAAGTGCAACTCCCCAGCTGCGACACGGTCAGCTAGAGCAGGTTGCTCAGGACCTTGTCTAGGTGGGTCTGGAATACCTCCATGGATGGAGGCTCCTCAGCCTCTGTGGGCTCCTCAGCCTCTGTGGGCAACCTGTGCCAGTGTTTCACTGCCCTCATCGAAAAAAAGTTCTTATATCTAGTCTGAATCTCCCCTCTTTTAGTTTAAAACTGACCTAGCTGAAGATGGCCCCAAACCATTCTATGCTTCTATGATTCTTTCTATGATTCTATGATAAGTAAGTACGGTGCTGGGATATCTTAGGTGACTGAGGAGCATTAGCTTTGAAAGCAGCTGGATGTGTTGCTTGGGGATTCACAGCTTTGGCAAATCTCTGCAAAACCACAGCTTTGTGCTAGAAGCAAAAGGCAGGGAGGACAAAAAGACATTTGTAAAGCCTAGGTACACAGTGAGGTGGGGAATCGGGGGGGTGGCCAAAGTCTGCAGGAGAACTGCTGCAGGCATGGGACAGCATGGGAGAGCCCGTGGTGGAGATGACTGAGGGCCTTGGTGGGGCTGGGACTTCCCCAACACAACCAAGGTCTCTCTCCTCTCAGCTATCAATATTGTCACTGCAACCAAGAGCCACGAGGGGACACCATTTCCTTACAGCCCCATGGCCTCAGTGCTCCCCCACGGAGTCCATGCACTCCTAGGGTTGTCCTGCACTCGTCATCACACACCCCCACATCACACTGCTCCATCAAGAGCCCTGAGCAATGCATGAGGAAAAGGATCTCCCTTCCCAGGTGCCAGGGATCAGAGCTTGCCCATCCTTCTGGATGAAACCCATCAAGGGCTGACGTGGCAGCAGAGCCACCTGCCCATTGCCTTTGTCACCTGGAACCAGTGCTGACCTCTTGCCAGTTTAAGGCAGCCCCCACGGAGGGGTACCTCCACCCCTGCTTCCCTTCATGGCTTCATCTGTGATGGCCCTCAGGGGGCCCACTGACACCCTCAGAGTCCTGGAGATTTTAATCACATTTTAAAGGCTTCTTCAGTGGCTTGTTCAATCTCCTTCCGGTAGCTGCAGTTCAGGAACTTGGCAGCAGAGGGCTCATGGAAATGCAGATACCCTAACATGCCATGGCGCTCTGCAGTTTTCTTTAATGCCTCCCTTCTTGTGTGGTTCATTAGGGACAGTTCAGGAGTAGAGTCTAAATGAGAAGATGTCAAAAAGAAATAACATTTTAAAAAGATTTGTGCATTTTCATTATTTTTCTGCTTACAGAATAAACGATATAGACAATCTCCAAGCCATATTGATCCAGAGGGTCTCATGATGAAGTATGACCATGTGGGAAAAGCCAGACCCTTTCTGTCAGACACTCTAGAGACACTCTTCATCCCACCCACCCCACCCCAGCCTGCCATTTCTCTCACCGGTCACCTGAAACTCACATCACTCATGTTAAAATGGAAGCTTTTCCCACTCAGGCTGGAGCTGAATGTCTCAGCCTCCATTTCCTTCTGCTTTCCTTGGAGAAGTGGCTGCACAGAGACACAGCATTTCTCTTCGTTAACAAGAACAAAAACAAAAAGAGGAAGAGTCGTTCAGTGAAGAATAAAAAACATTCGTCAGGTGTCCATGAAGTCCAAGTTGCCTCCACTAAATCCCACTTGTCCTTTGGAGGGGAAAATCTGCAGTGAGATTAGCAGGAAATGACAGAGAGAAAGGCAATGAAGGAGTTGGCTACAGAGACAGTCAGGAGACAGGAGCAGCAAGCTTTCAACTGCCTGAAGCTCCAAGCAGCACCTGGGTACTTGGGAGGGGTCTGAGGGAATGGAGAGTAATGGGAGGAGGAAAACCAGATGGACACACAAAAAGGCATCTGTGCAGACAGTCTGCTGGAGAAGATGACTTGAGAAAGGGTCAGTTGAATCAGGACATGTTTGAATAGCTAGAAGATTAGTGAGATTCTGTACACTCCATACTGGACAGAACAGTGGTCAAGCAAGTGCCGGGAAGATCAAGGTTTCTTGTCCCGAGAGCAGTACACATCCTGGAGAGTTTCATGATGGCAGCACAGGAAAACATTCTCTCTCTATGAAAAGTATTCAAACATTTCAGCTGATGAAAATGTTCACATCCTACATAAATGTTGAGAAAGTTGCCTCATCTTTGCAGGCCGAGCTCAGTTCCTGACCAGAAGCCTCCAGTGCCACTTCAGGAGGTCCTGGTGTGCCTGACACACTCACCTGCGACTGGGAGTGACCACAAGGGGCCGTGGGAGACCTGGACCCTCCAATGGAAACTGCAGATGGAGGGTGACACCAGGCATCTGTGCTCCTGTAGCTCAACCCACCTTGGTTTCCAAAATTGTTCTTAAAAAAAAAGAAAAAGCCACTCCTGCTTCTAAATTCCTCCTTCTGAAGTGAGTCTCTGCACCCTCCTCCTCTCTGCTTCCATTACCTGTGGAGCTTCCTCATGAGTTCCCTCTTCACCCAAGCTGGTCTTGTCAGCTAGGTACTCACTGCTGCTCTTTGTGGGTGATTCTCTCGTTAAAGACAAGCTGTACTGAGTTGTGCTGCCCTTCACTGCTGCCCACAGGATCCCCACTAAAAGCCCCCTGAACAGGCCAAAGTCTTCCCCTCTGAGGTCTGACCCCTACACTCTGCTCCTTTCCCTCCTCAGGCTGCTCAAGAGCTGCACCCCCCTTTTTCATGGTCACTACAGTCAAGGATGACCCTGGTTTTCACGTCCCTGACCACTCTTCATGGTTTGCAAGGACCTGATCCAGGTGAGCATCATCTCTGTTGGTCCAGCTGGTGGCTTTGCAAAGAAATTGCTCCAACCCCCTCCAGAAACCTATTGGTCTGTTTTCACAGTGCTGTGTTCCCACTCCAATGAATGTCAGGGTCATTAAGGTCCCCAGAAAGAGCCCCATGTCACTGATCTGGAGACCTCCTGGAGTTGCTTAAGTAAGAGCTTGTCCACCTCCTCCCCTTGATCACCTGTTCTTTATCTCCCATCACGATGTTGCCCTAACTGGCTGAGGTGTCCTACTGTGCCTCAGAAGTCACAGCTTGTGACAGACCTCGGGGCTCCAGCTCCTCCTGCCTGTTCCCAGTCAGAGGAGAGTGTTGCACATCTGGGCTGCAGCCCCTGAGTTGTGGCTCCAGGCCAACCTCAGCTTTGTCATGCTGAAGAGGGACACCAAGCACCCAAGAGCCCATGTACGCAAAAGCTTTGCTGTATGGCAGAGACATGCTGGAGCGCATGGCAGACGGCATTGTAAGAAAGACTTGAGGTGCCCCAAAAGAGAGCAATGCCTGCAGGAGCTGCCTGAGGCCCCTCAGGGCCAGGGCTCTGGTGCTGTCCTGGGGAGTGGGGATGGTGGCAGCAGAGGAGGGGGAAAATTCAGTTGGGCTTGGCGATCACCTACAAGATGAATTCAGGAGAGCCAGAGAGTGCCTAGCTTCTGTTTCCTCATGGCCTTGTGGCCAGCACCAGCCATGGGGCTGATGGGGAGCCTGAACCCCGCTGTCTGCCCCCCAGCAGCTGCTGTGGCCTTCAGAGGGGCTGGGGCTGTGGTGTGAGTGCCCAGAGCTCTGCAGCAGCCTGCGCTGGGCAGTGCCATGGAGCCAGCCCAGGCTGGGCTGCTCTGCTGGGCTGGGCTGGGCTGGGGAGAGGGCAGGGGAGGTGGGGAGAGGTGGGGAGGGTCTGGGCTGGGCTGGAAAGAGCCCGGGAGAGAAAACCACCAGTGCAGAGCTAAGGTGTGTGAGTGTGCAGGGCAGGGGCAGCCAGCACTCCCAGTGCTGAGCCAGGTGTCATGGTGAAGGAAGCAAGGCATCCAAGGTGCAGAAGAGAGGGGCCGGGTCTGTGCCATGTGCCCTGAACACCCCAGGGAAGCTGCCCCAAGAAAATTGTCCCAGACCAGTCCCACCCACCGGCCATTTCCATCTCTGGCCATACACCCCAGCCCTGAGGAGGGACCTTTGCTACATGGTCACCCCCATCCTCCTGTGGGGCTCAGTGATACCCAACTCCACTGCCATTATAAATCAAAAGGGAACCATTTTCCTACTGACAGCCATTACACACCAAATCCCACAGCTCTTGCCACAGGTGGTCTCTCAGCCAAGCCCGTTCTCAGACAGCTCCAGCTAGGTCAGGTGCTCATGGCCTGGTCATGACAAATATTGAGAATTTCAATTGATTGAGATCCCAAGTCAGAGTATTGGTTTACCTTCTGTTTACAAGCCAAAGCACCCCATGCTCTGCAGATATCTCATTGCCTTATCTCTAGCCAGAAACTTCCTCATTTCAACAGCTGACTATTGCCTATTATTCTCCTGCCAAGCAATATGGGTACAAGACCGGTTTCACCTTCCTGAAGGCCTCCACATGAGGACTGGCAGGTCAGTATTAATTTCTCAAGACCTTCCCTTCTGCACATTGAACAAGACCCTTTCCTCCACTTTCTCCTCCCAGGCAAGTGCTCCAGCCCCTCAGCAGCTCGATGACTCTCCACTCAACTTGTTGATACTTACCAACACCTCCCTCGCTGTGGTGGTGATCTCTGGCCAAGAGCCCAGCAGCCCCACAGGCGCTCCCTCCCTCCTCCCCTTCCCCAGTGGGGGCCCAAAAATGGACACGGTTGTGTACAGGTGGTCTAAGGAGTGATGAGCAGGGGGAGACAATCACTGCCCTCGCTCTTTTGGTAAGACTCCAGGACCCTCCTGGCTGCCTTTGCTACCAGGTCATGCTGCTGTTTCCTCTTTTGCTTTCTGTCCCCCACCACCACCAGGGCCTTTTCCGCAGAGCTGCTCCCCAGCCAGGCAGTCCCCAGGCCCTGCAACTGCAGGCTGTTAGGCTCTCCCAGGCACAGGGCCTGGCCTTCGTCCGTCTTCTGTCTCCTGAAGTTCCTGACAGGACAGTCCTTCTGACTGTCAGGTGTTCCCCTGAATGGCATCCCTAGGCACAAGAATGGTCCTCCCAATTTAGTGCCACGCACAAACGTGGTGACAGTTGCCTCCTCTGGGTCATGGATACAGGTGCTAAACTACACAGGGCTCAGGAGAGGCCCCTGTGCTGCCCCACAATGCCCCAGTATGGCCCACTGCCCTCCAGGTAGGGTGTGACCCCTTCTCCACTGCGCTCTCAGCCTCATCCTCCAACTGCTGTTTCACCCATCTCTTTGTTGACCCATCCAGACTGTAATGGCCCAATGTGGGTACCAGGATATCGAGGGAGACCATGCCAAAAGTCTTGCTGAAGCGGAGGCAAACGACATCCACTGTTGTCCCCTCGTGCATAAAAGCAGTTCCTTCATCAGGAAGGCCATCCGGTTGGGGAGGCATGATTTACCCTTGGCTAATCCATGCTGACTGCATTTGGACACCTTCTGCTCTTTGAGGTACCCAGCAATGTCCCCCAAGAGCACTCATGGGAAGGCTCACTCCTCCCCCAAGTGAGCTTGTACAGCCTGGGGTTCCCGGGGTTGCACTTTTGGCCTCTTTCAACGATGGCTGCAACATCAGTTTGTCTGCAATCACAAAAGATCTCTATCAATCTTGCAACCTCTCAAAAGGGATATTCCAAAGAAATATTGATCTTCCAGTGTAACTTAATTACCAGTGTTCTGCCTCTTATACCGTGTATTGAATTTATATTTAAATTAAGTTTAAATTTAAATTATTAAAAGAAATTAAAATGATTTATATTAAATTAATTTTTATCTTTCATATGTTTTCACCTCTCTTGATTGAAGAACCATTTCTAACGTCATCTTTTCAGATGCAGACTGCCTAGACAAAAGCCCTTTCCCTTATTCTTCAGGTTTCTCCTCCCCTTACTCTTTCTTCATTCAGATTCCTCGCACCCATCCAGTTGCTGCTTTGACATCAGGGACTTAAAAGTTTGCCTGTCTTGCAGCAGTCTAATTGTCTCCTTAGCCAACTCTTTAATTATGTTTATATCTCTCTTCTTTGGATCTCCCTACCTGAAATAGTTCTCCTAAGATTATCCCTTGTAGAAAGGCAACCTCATTAGAGGCAGCTTGGACTTAGCATATGCTTGCAGAGTCTGTTTTCTTTATGGAACTTGACCATGCTTGACTTTTCCTTTGCTTGCAAATAGGAAAAACCCTCCTGTGCCTGTGTGCAACCAGGTCTCTAAGGAGAGCAGGGGGGAGATGGCGCAATGGAGCTGTACCATCCAGCTGCAGAGATCAGTGGAGAAGTCTGATGCAAGAACAGTGATGTCAGTCCCAGGTGGCCAATGACAGAAATGTTGGGGCTGGGGAGGTGAGGAGCAAAGTTGTCCATACAGTGTCAGACCTCAGGGACTGCTTTTCCTCTCTCTCCAGACCTCCTGAGGAGAGACTCTGCATCAACACTCGTTGCAGTATGCTTCTATCCCCTTTTCCTTAAAATGAAAAGTAATAAAATATAGCTTTTAAAATTAAAAAAAAATCATTTTTGTTAGGTACGGTATGAAATCGTCCTCCTTAACTACACCATGAAAAAACTCCAATTAGCTGTACAAGTCTTGAAGACTTAAAGAAAATTACAGGAAGAGAAAGAGCTTGTTAGGGCTTTTTGTATTTTAACGAGCCCCATGGTGTCTTTGGGGCTGAGTCCATGAACGTCAGATGCTGAGAGAAGATTAAACAACCCTCTCAAGAAGTCCAAGTCAGAACAAAACCCAGAGTACCTTGAAGCATTAATGAGCCCCAGTGAGGGCCATTACTGACAAAGCCTCCCCAGGGACTCGTTAGAGCAGAGAATTGGAGGCTGTGATTGCAGGGAGGCAAAGGCACTGGGCAGGCGGCTGTAATGCAGACAAAACCCTTGGTTTTATCAGCAAGCAGCAAGGCCAAGCCCTGTTCCCCAGGCCCTGGCAAGGCAGATCCTGTCCCTCACGCGTGGCTCAGGGCTCTTCCTGGGGGCAGTGGGATGTGAGGGCGAGCAGTGCCAAGTGTAGAGAAACTGTGCAACACCTCCTGGCATCCCCAAGCAGGGGCAAGGAAGCAACAAAGTCCAGAGCCTCAAAATAAAGTTTCTGCCTGAAGGCCTCAGTGGCAGAGGTCACTGCCATAGCCAAGGGGACAAAGACCTTGGTTCCTTTGGGCCTTTCAGTCTTGCCACAGCCCTTGCCCATCTCGACAGCAGGCTGTCCTACACTGTCCCATGCCTGCACCTCTTTCCATCCAGGCTGCAGACACCCATCTTCCTTCACCACCAGCCCTCACCCTGGCATTTCTATACCTTCACTGATGGCTCTCCATCCTCACTGGCTCTTCCTTGAAACACAAAGCCATGGGCTGATCCAGTCTCCCTCTGGGGAACCTCTTGCACCACAACGCTACCCTTTGAGTGACCTTTCTTTTTCAACACCTCCAGTCTGAACCTTCCAAGCAGCACTTTGTGGAGGTTTCCTTCTCTTCCCACTACCAAAAAGAGCTCCATCATCTCTGAAACCACCCTTCAAGCAGTTGAAGGCTGCCACTATAGTGACTGAGCCTCCACTTCAAAAGGTGCAGAAGCCCAGGTCCCTCTGCTTCTCCACACAGGCCCCAGACCCCATCCTGGCAGATCTCCTCTGGAGCCTCTCCAGTTCCTCCTCTTTCCTCCACAACCGGGAGCCCCACATGCAGACACACGAGCCTGGATGTGGCCACACTGGTGCTGATGCAAGGGGGATGATAACTCCCTTGTCTGGGTGGCCATGCTCCCCCCAATGCAGCCCTGTATGCAGTTGGCCTTACTCCTGGTGAGCATGCCCCACTGGCTCAGATGGCATCCCTCGTAATGCCCAGGCTCTTTGCCTCAGGGTCACTCCTGAGTGGTCCAGGTCCCAGTCGGCCCTGGTGTTTGGGGTTATTCTGCCCCCAAGAAAGGACTTGCTGCTTCTCCGTGCAAAGCTTGGTGAGGTTTCTACTGACTGAATCCCAGAGTGTCTCAAAGTCCTCTAAGAGTGAAGCTCCATTGGGCCAGCTGTTAATGGGTGCGCACAGGTGGCTCACCCTGCCATGTGGTGCCTCTGCCAAGATAAGACTATCAGAATTCCAAAACACTACAGATAATAGAAGGAGGTACGAGTTTAATGGCATTGCTGACCAGGGTAGGAATTCCCATGGTGACAAGCTCAGAAACAGCAAATGAGGGCAGAAAGAGGCGAACTAGGGCCAAGGAGGAAAGGGAAAACAGAGATGGGCTGTTTGCATGGGAGGGTACAAGGATGGTCAAGGGGAAGAAATTGTGAGTGGGAAAAGGGAAAAAGGAAAGAAAAAGTGAAGCAAAGGAACCGACCAGGCTGTCTGGGGGTACCTGCCAAGCAGCCCTGCATGGGAGCAACAATGCCTGGAGCGAGACAAGAACACCACAGATCATCTGACCCAACTTCTTTCTGGCTGACTTCAGTGGTCACTGGGAACGTGAGAGCTTTGCCACCCATCAGGGAGGCATGATCTGTGGTGGAAGGAAATGCCGACTCATTTCTGCTGGAAGGGATCTCGTGAGGTGTCTAAGCCCACCTCCTGCTCAGAGCAGGGTCAGCTCTGGGCTCACACCTGGTTGCTTATTCATTTTGGGCTTGAAAAGCTCCGAGGATGGAGATGACACAAGGTCTCTGGGAAACCTGCTTCAGTGCTTGAGTGTCTTGATGGGAAGGAAGTTTTTCCTCCCTTGTTTCAGCTGATGCCTGTGGGCCCTCATCCTCCCATCATGCACAACAGTGAAGAACCTGGCTCCATTTCCTTGATGACATCCAAAAGGTACGGGAAGGCTGTTAGGAGGTCTCCCCATAGCCTTCTCTTCTCCTGGCTTTGCACCTTTGCAGCAAAGGCGGACAACGCCACCCTGGGCTGCATGAGGAAGAGCACTGCCAGCAGGTGGGGGAGGTCATCCTTCCTCTCTCCTCAGCACTCCTACAATTTGTCTTGCTCACTTCCCGCAGGGTTTTCTACTCTACCACCTCACTCGCACTGCAGCCAAAGCTGCCCTCCATACCTTCCACCAGTCCTGCCTTGTCTTCTTGTGAAAAGCATACCCAGGAAAGCATTCCCACCATGTTGGGTCAGGGATCACCTTCCATCTTCCTTTCAGCCATGCCTTTCTAGCAGAAGTCCATGGTCTTCCAAGTTCTCAGGGACTACCAGGTCCTAAAATTGTGTCCCTTTCTCCAACTGCCTTAGAGGACAGCTCATCCTCTTCCCAGCCTTCCTCAGGCAGTTCAGGGATCCTGACCGCAAGACCATTGTACCTCAAGGAGTTATGATGGGGCATCCACAACTTCTCTGCGCAACCTGTCACAGTGCCTCACCACCCTCATTGTGAAAAAATGTCTTACTTGTGTAGAAGCCAAACCTACTTTCTTTCAGTTTATAAACCGTTGCCCCTTGTCCTGTCATTACAGGCTGTGTTAAATAGTCTCCGTTATGCCTATAAGCCCCTTTTATAAACTGAAAGGCTGCAAGGAGGTCTCCCTGGATCCTTCTCTGCTGCAGGCTGAACAACGCCAACTCTCTCACCTTTACCTCATAGCAGAGGTGTTCCAGCCCTCGCATCATTTCTGCGGCCCTCTTCTGGACCTGCTCTAACAGGTCCGTGTCTTTCTTGTACTGGGGACCCAGAGTTGGACGCAGGGCTCCAGGTGGGGTCTCACAAAAGCAGAGTAGAGGGGAGAATCACTTCCCTCAACCTGCTCGATGTGCTTTGTTCTGGCAGCCCCGGATTGGCTTTCTGGGCTGCAAGCACACATTGCCGGCCCGTGTCCAAGTTTCTACCCACCACTATCCCCAAGCATTTCTCTGCAGGGCTGCTCTCAATCCATTCATCTACCAGTCTTTACTGAGAGGGGGGATTGCCCCGACCCACGTGTAGGACCTTGCACTTGGCCTTATTGAACTTCATGAAGTTTGCATGGACCTACTACTCAAGCCTGTCATGGTGCCTCGGGATGTCATCCCTCCCCTCAAGCAAATCAACTGTCCCACTCAGCTTGGTGTCATCTGCAAACTTGCTGAGGGTGCACTCAATCCCACTGACTATGTCACTGATGAAGATATTAAACAGTACTGGTCCCAGTATGCACCCTTGAGGGACACCACTCGGTACCAGTACTAGTACTAGTACTAGTACTCAGACATGGAGCCATTGCCTACAACTCTTTGGATGCACCCATCCAGCCAGTTTCTTATCCATCTAAGAGTCCATTTGTCACATCTGTATCTCTCCAACTTAGCAGCAGCAAGAATGTTCTGGGGGGCCATATCAGAGGACTTACAGAAGGCTAGACAGGTGACGTCTGTAGCTCTTCCGTTGTCCATTAATGCAGTTACTCCATGGTAGAAGGCCACTAGAGTAGTCAGGCACAAGTTGCCCCTTGTGAAGCCACCTTGGCTTTCCCTAATCACCTCCCTCTCTTCATTATGCTTTGACATATCTTCCAGGAATATCTCCTCTGTGATCTCACCTCTGTACAACACAAACATGGACTTCTGACCTAGTCACTTGGTGTGCCACTGTGGAGGGCTAAACAGCCTCTACGAGCTGGGATGACAGTCCAGTGGTGGAAACGGTGATTGTTATTGGCTGCTCTGTGACGGTTGCCTTGGGGCAGCTTCCCTGGGCTGTCCAGCGACCACAGGCTGAGCCCAGAGCCTGTTCTGCTGGTCCTTCCTATCTCCCCCAGGAGGCCTGACTGTGCAAGGACACTGCCACATGCTCCCACACTGAATACTCAAAGAGTTTAGCTGTGTTTTCCTCTTGAGGGTGCTTTCTTGGGCTTGTTCTTGAGAGAAAAAGTAGAAGACCAAGCTTTCAGGCATTGCCATCAGGAGATCCCCTTGTATGATGGAAACTCTGTTCTGGTGGTCAGCTCTGTCACAGAAGTGCCCATTGCCTGTCCCTGCCTGCAGTCACAGGACTGCCACACAAAAGGGCTCTGACCAAGCTGCCAGAGCAATCCTTCCTTACACCAGGAGAGGGGCTCAGAAAGAGAGTGTGGAATTTAGAAGAGAGCAGCTCTGGAAAGACCAAGGGCTGGTGCTGCCTGGCCGTGCTGCTGTGCTGAGACTCTTTCCCCCTCCACGTCACCACAAACGCAGTGCCGTGCAGCTCCAGAGAAAGTCTCCGAAAAAGGAAAGTCTCAGACAAAAAAGTCGCTGCAAGGTCCTTTATTTTTAAATGCACAGAGAACATGGCTCTAATTTCAAGGCTCTGGGTAACACTAGAAAGGTAGATAGTGAATTAGACGCTATTAGTATGAAAAATGACAAATCTTTGTGCACAACATTATAACAAGTAAAACTGAATAAAAAAAAAAAAAAAATACCACAACCACCAAACTTCCAGAAGAAAGGCTGAGCCTGAAATAAGATACATTATAAGTGATATGCATAAGAAAATGGACAGTTTATTGCTTCAGAAAAACATCCAGTCATCATTCTCCACACTGCATCTTTGAGCTCCTGGTTCCTCATGCTGTAGATGAGAGGGTTCACTGCTGGAGGCACCACCGAGTACAGCACTGCCACCATAAAGTCAAGGGCAGGGAAGGAGATGGAGGGAGGCTTCAGGTAGGCAAACATGGCAGTGCTGACAAACAGGGAGACCACAGCCAGGTGAGGGAGGCACGTGGAAAAGGCTTTGTGGCGTCCCTGCTGTGAGGGGATCCTCAGCACAGCCCTGAAGATCTGCACATAGGACAGCACAATGAAAACAAAACAACCAAAGCCCACACAGACACTAACCACAAGAAGCCCAGCTTCCCTGAGGTAGGCATCTGAGCAGGAGAGCTTGAGGATCTGGGGTATTTCACAGAAGAACTGGTCCACAGCATTGCCGTGGCAGAGGGGGAGTGAAAATGTATTGGCCGTGTGCAGCAGAGTACTGAGAAACCCAGTGCCCCAGGCAGCTGCTGCCATGTGGACACAAGCTCTGCTGCCCAGGAGGGTCCCGTAGTGCAGGGGTTTGCAGATGGCCACGTAGCGGTCATAGGCCATGATTGTGAGAAGATACAATTCTGCTGAAATAAAAAATGCAAACAGAAAGAGCTGGGCAGCACATCCTGCATAGGAGATGTCCCTGGTGCCCCACAAGGAATTGGCCATGGATTTGGGGACAGTGGTGGAGATGGAACCCAGATCAAGGATGGAGAGGTTGAGGAGGAAGAAGTACATGGGGGTGCGGAGGCGGTGGTCGCAGGCTACGGTGGTGATGATGAGCCCATTGCCCAGGAGGGCAGCCAGGTAGATGCCCAGGAAGAGCCAGAAGTGCAAGAGCTGCAGCTCCCGTGTGCCTGCGAATGCCAGGAGAAGGAAGTGGGTGATGGAGCTGCTGTTGGACATTTTCTTCTTCTCGGCATGGGGCACTGTTCAAGGAAGGAAAGGCAGCAACAAGTTAGGATGAACTTCTCTGAGCAAAATCAAGTTCATTTCCCCCGGACCCTCTCCTTGCTTCATGCACCCACCCTTTTCCTTTTCTAGGAGACCTTCCTTCAGCTCTGTGCCTGGAGCTCAGGTTGGCACTGGCTGAGTGTGCCATGAGGAGTAGGGGCTCTTCCCACTGGCTGCCGAGGAGTCAGCCCTGCTGTGCAGGAAACATTTCATGAGAATGGTGAGCACAGGGTCCAGTGCTGGTGTTTGACTTTGTCAGATGAAACTGCTTCTAGTGCAGACAGGCCTGTCAGCATCTGCACTCCCAGTGCTAAGGAACGGGGATGGCAGAAGGCAGTTGGAGAGGTTAGTTTTACAGCTTCCCTCCATCTCCCCTGGGGAGTGTGTTTGGATGTCAGAAAGCCTCAGCATTTCGACTTCCCTCAGGGCAGAGGGAGTTCTGTGAGTCAAGAGGAGTGCCTGTGGCTTAGTGCAGAGGGAGGAGAGCCAATCTTTTTATCCATCTTGTTCCCAGCTGCCCTGGGCTTGCATTTTTCTGAGATGGAGGGTGATCACACTCCCACATTACCCTGAGAAGCCACCAGACACTGCTGAGATCAGAGGGATCCACTGCAGACCACTAAATGTCTCACCCTTTCTCAATTTCTCAGCACCCCACATTTAGCCCAGGACACACGTGGCTCTTTTCACAAACCCATCAGCATTTTCTCTGTTATAGCATCTCTGCACTTCTCCATGGGGCCTTCAGATAACATGAAGGTGCTATAGGGCAGTTTTGCATCCTGGAAGGCAGCTCACAGCTTGGAAGGACACCCCAAGGAGGTAGCCAGATGTGCTAATGATGGCATCTGGTTAAGGGAGGGTCAGCTCATTCCCAAGCCTCACAGACTGCATTGCCCAGAGCATCACAGGTTAGAGGAAAGCTGGGACCCCTCATTGCCATAAACACACCTGAATGGGAGGACCCACAAGATCAGTGCCTGACTCTGCAGCCCATTCCCAGAGAGCCTGACATCAACACCAAGAGCAGTGGAGGGAGGCAAGGAGGCAGACAGGGGGCACTCAGGAAAGCCTTTCGCTTACCCAGCACTGCACACCTCCTCCCGGACGGTGACAGTGCAGGGCAGTCAGCCTCAGGACACAGCACACCCTGCAGCTGCTCTGTGTGTGCAGGTGTTAAAGAACAGGTCACGCAAACCCTGATGAACCTGGAAAGGTGATGCTGATGTTATCTGTGGGCTGGTGGGGGTGAAGGCACTTGCT
This sequence comes from Nipponia nippon, assembly GCF_047370975.1. Taxonomy (NCBI): domain Eukaryota; kingdom Metazoa; phylum Chordata; class Aves; order Pelecaniformes; family Threskiornithidae; genus Nipponia; species Nipponia nippon. The sequence continues at coordinate 86,645 of NW_028262409.1, read as the reverse complement.
GAAGTTCCCAGTAAACCTCAGTGTGATGGCTTAGGAGTCTCAGCCCTTTCTCTAACGCACACAACTGTGTTTCCATTCCCACCAAGCTGAGATAGAGAAGTGGAAGCAAAAATTGAGGAAAGCAGAGACTGAAGCAGGAAAGCCCTGCCCTGAATAGACTCATGAAAAGTGCCTTTGGAAATGACCTGGGCATGAACTTGATGTGTGAGCCTCACGGTCCCATGTAGCAGCCTCTCAACATCATAAGGACCCTGCCCTACCCTGCCAGGGGTTTCTCCTTCCACCCACACCTTGTCCCTGCAGAACCATGAGGAGCTCCCCGGGCAGGCTGAGTGCTGACCCTGGCAGGAGGCAGAGTCCCTGCCCCAGCACACAGCCCCTGGGGTGCCGGGACCCTGCTCGGAAGGACAGCCCTGGGCACCCCTGGCTGCACACCCACCTTCACACCCTGCAGCCATCCCTGGGAGAAGGCAGCCATCATGCCCTGTCATTCTGATAGTGCAGCAGGGAGGCCCTGCTCTGAAGCATGTCCTCCTCCTCTATACTAGAAATCTGTGAGTAGCCTCCTGAAAGATCCCATAGGCTGTGGGATGTGCTACCTTTTGGATTTTCCTCCATGAGCAAAAGCTACATTGCTCTGCAGCCAGAGACTTACCATGTAGAGGGCTGTGAAGATCTCTCCCACGCAGTGTGCTCTCAGCTCAAAGCCTTCCCACTCCAGGCTGCCTTTAAACTTTCTCTGCTTCGCTCCTCTCCCCTCACTACCTGCAGGCAGTGCCCTCAGCCCTGCTGCCCTTTGCAGAGGAGCTGCTCCTGGGCAGAGCTGTCTCTCTGCAGCGCTGCCCACTTGCCAGCAGCTCCCTCCATGCCAGGAGCCCAGCCCAGCTCAGCAGCAGAGGCCCAGCCCCAGGCAGCACTTTCTCTGCCCCTCTGGGCTCCCTCCAGGTGTCCCTGGGGCTGCAGGGGAACCTGCTGGGAAACAGGCTGAAGGCATCACTCATGTTCCCTCCTTCAACTTCTCCCCTGCAGTGTCATTACTCCTATTAGAAAAATAGTTGGGCATGAGAATCACTTTTTTTTGTCTCATCCTTAGACAGGACACCCAGGAAGGTGCCAGGGAAGGATCTAATTTCTCCAAGGTGGTAGGATGTATTCTGTTTAGTGAATTTAGGCATTTCATGCTGGGTCCTTAGACCTGGGGCTAGTAAGACAGGCAGCTCTCTTTTGCCCATGCCATATCTCTGCTTTTGCACACATGGGGTCTTGGACACTTGGTACCAGGTTTCTTTATGGCAAATATGAGCTTGCCTGGTTCCACAGCTGTGTTGCTTCAGTCCAAATGTGTGCCAGTGCCATCAGCCAGGGGCACAGACAGGATGAGTGGGAGCCGTTAATGTCAGAGACAGAGCTGTGACATTGATGGAATAAACTGCCAAGGTGTGGTGGCAGAGTTCAGGACAACTGCTCTTCAAGGACAGCATCCTCCTACCGGATGCAGGGAGAGCAGAGATGGTCTTTTACCTGGAAGTCATCAAGGCTTTCAGCATCATCCCTCCAGAAATTTCTTGTGTCCATGTTAGGACAGTATGGGCTGCATGGGTGGATATGTAGTTTTGTAAAAAAACAGCTGGAGAGCAGTTGGGCTTGGAGGAGTGTGGTACACGCATGTTGCTCTGTCCAGAGGCATCTAGCTAGTAGCGTCCTGCAGGGGTCTAGCTTGCAACCTGCCCTGTTTCCCTTCTTTTGAGTGACCTGGAGGATAGGAGAGAGTACTTTTTGATAGCATTTGTAAAAGACATCCCAGTGAGAAGAGCAGGGCAGGGCTGGAGGGCAGGGCTGCCATCCCAAAGGACATAGAAACCTCAGGATATCCAGTAAAGATTCCACCAAAGTCCTGCTCCTGAAGTGGATGTAGGCCCTGAAATGTTCTAGGACAGGGACTGGCTAGGCGGGTAGCAGATCCACAGGAAAGGGTCTGCTGGTCTTTGGGTTCCATTAGGCAAAAGAGGAGCCATCAGCAAAGATGGCCAACAACAGCCTGGGCTGTGTGAGCAGGAGCACAGCCAGGGCAAGTGATTCTCTCCCTCTGCTCAGCACTTGTGACACCACATCCAGAATACTTGCCCAGGTTTTGGTTCTCCGCAATGCCAGAGAGACATTGGCAAGCTGGAGGATCTGCAAATTTCAGTGGAGGGCCACAGAGATGGCCCAGGTTGGAGCACTGGTCCTGTTAGGAGAGGCTGAGGGAGCTGGGCTTGTTCACCCTGGAGAATGGAGGGCTTTGCGGGGAGGATGGAAGAGACTCGCATTGCCTACGGTGAGGTTCCCAAGAAGACACTGTGGTGCGAGGCAGGAGCACAGGAGGCAATGAGCTGGAACACGAGGGGGTCAGGCTCAAGATAGGGAGAAACTTTTGCAAGGTGAGGACAGCCAGACAGGGGAAAGCCATTTCCCAGAGACTGTGCAATCTCCATCCCTGGAAGTTTCTCAGGCCTATCTGGATAAAACCATGAGCAACCTTGTGTGATCCTGCGTTGAGCAGGATGTTTTCTACAGATATTTAGCCAGGTCCCTTCCAGCCTGAATGACACTCTCATTCCTCACCTCTCCGTGTCCTCAACATGAGGGAAAGCCCTCAGGGTCCCTCTGACTGTGGAAATAATTCACATCAGGTAGAAGACAGCAGCACAGCCACCCCAAACAGTCCCGATGCCATCCCTGGCCTCATCTTTAATTTACTGCTTCCCTTCTTCCCCCTCTCAAATTCTTCACTGTTCTCATTCTCACACCTTCCAAATAGTCCAGCGTGCCCTGGCTGGCTGGGGTGGAGTGCATTGTCTTCATAGCAGCCCATAGGGTTCCATGTTTCAGATTTCTGACCAAAACTCCTTTAGGTATTGCTGAACAGTGCTTAAACAACAGGAAGGCCTTCTCATGCTGTTTCTCACGCTGCCCTTCCAATGAGTGGGCTGGGGTTGGGCAAGAAGTTGGGAGGGGATGCAGCCAGGACAGCTGACCTCACATGACCAAAGGGATATTCCATCTCATAGGATATCACGCTCAGCAACATAAGATCAGGAAAAGTAATAGGAAAGGGGGACCTTTGTGGTTATGACATTTGCCATCCCAAGTCACCGTTACATGTGATGAAGGCCTTTTTTAATTCCAGCCCAAGAGATGTTCTCACTTTTACATTTCCAGTTCTCTTCCCCAGGCTGCTGTTGGGGGAGTGAGCAAGTGACTGGGTGGCTGATTAGTTACTGGCTGGGGTCAACCCACCACACTTGTTAATCCTTTCCACATTGGCCATGCTTGTCTTCTTTTACATCCTCCGGTGGTGTTTCTGAGATGGTTGCTGTGCCACTTTCTACCTTGGGCAGCAAATCCATGAAACAGGTCACCCCTTATATTACCTGTAGTGTCCTGCACTTGCTCGCGGTGTTATCTTGTCAGAGTGTCGGGCATCTGCAGACATAGCATGACATCGGAGCCACTGCCTTGCAGTGTTCCCAAAGAGAAGAGATTCAGCGGAAGCTGAGAGTCTCGACGTCAGGCACTCATGGGAGCAGAATTCAATCATTGGCACCCATGAATGTCACCTTTCTTAATTTCTTCTCCTCTCAAGACCTGAGCAAGTGATGGGGAGAAAGGAAGAAAGGAGAGGGTTCATCATTGCTTTTGCAGTCCACACACAGAGCTGAATTTTGTCCTACTGTCAAAGATTTAATCCAGGTTAGTTTGGCTACCAAGCACGATTTTTTGAAAGTGTTCTGATACAGTGTGCCTCTCTTTTTAAGGAATAGAGAGTCTAGAAAGGCATCATCCAACATAAACAGCTGTCCTACAGATATGTGTGGAGAAGAGGTGAATTTTACTCATGAAGATTATTAACTAAGGAGTGCAAACCCTCAAATCAACATAAGGAGAGTGAGGCACCTACATGCTGCTATGGATATCATAGATCCACATGACACAGGATGAGTAAGACTACCTAAATGAGGCTTCTGGAGGGCTGGCTGGTGCTGTCAATGAAGAAAATTAAACAGTATTGGAGAGCAATGAGGAAAGCCAATGTTCTGAATCAAGAGCTTGCTGGAAAGAGCCAAAAGAAACATTGGGTATGGCTGAAAGACACCTCATGCTCTGGGGGTAATGTGTGGAGTTCGGACGGCCTCCCTGGTGGCTGATTCTGTGGACTTGGGTGGGGGCTGTGGCAGGGGCAGGAGACAGGTTGGTGGCAGACTCTGTTTCTTGAATGACAAAGCTGTGGTTTTCTGGAGATGTCCCAATACATGTGAGATCACAAAAAACACCTGGCTTCATAGATTTGCTATTTAGAAGCCTTACCCTTGTATGTAAGGAGGATGCCAAAGCCAAAGCTCCCATAGGCTTGAGAGTTGCAGGGATGGGTAGCAAAAGCAAAATGAGCTGACAGAGGCTTAGAGGGCCATGCAGATTGAGTCACACTCTGCCTGGAGGCCTGGAACAAGTGGGCACTGCAGAGGTTTGCATCTTGAATGCATGCCTCAGCCTAGCAGATGGGGATTCCCCCTGCTGGGGGTGGCTGTGCCAGTCAACCCACATGGGTCTTGATGGAGTCTGAAAGACTCCACTTGAAGACATTAGTATAAGCCAATTACGTTGGGAACTGTCTTTTCAAAATCAAGCATTTGATTCACTTTGCCTCTTTGCTTTGTCCCCTTTTCACTTTGATGACACTCCCGAAATCTCTCTAGTAAGCAACGCAAGAACTGAGGACTAAAGGAAAATTCTGCCGAGGCTTGGCTCCTTATGGTGCTTTGTGTGGTAATGAGCTCTCTGGTGCCGCGTTCCTGAACTGCAGCTCCTGAAAGACTGAGCAAGCCTCCAGCGAAGTAAAAGCAGCACAGGTGAAGGTTTCGGAGGGTGTTAGCAGTCGCTGCTGAAGGCCATCACTGAAGAGACCATACAGGGAATGAGCAGACAAGGTTCCTGTCCCTGGGGGCTGGTGAAGCAGGGAGTCGCAGGCACTTGGGACAGGAGGACATTTCAATGTGAGATGTTTTCACACTGTGAAAGCCCTTGATGTGCTTTACCAAGCAGGATGGCCAAGGCCTGACGCCCATCCCCTGCAGCGGGGGCTCCTTTCCCTCTTGTGATGCTCTGGGCTCTGCCTGGGAGCATTGTGATGTGGGAGTGTGTGATGGCAGGTGCAGGCCAGTGGTAGGACACCTGCCAGGCTCTATGCAAGGTGGGTGAGGAGAAGGCAACAAAGCGCTGGAGCTGTAAGGACCTCATGTCCTCTCGTGGGTCTCAGTGGAAGAGACAGAAGCCATAGCTGAGTGGACAAGGGTCCCAGTTCTGTTGGGGTGTAAAAGCCCCACCAAGGCCCTTGGCCACCCCCACCACAGCTACACTGACCTGTGCCTGTGCCTGCTTCCTTGCTTCCAGCACCAAGCTCTGTGTTTCTGAGCATTTGCCAATGCCTCTGACTTCCCCACAACCCATCCCGTTTCTTCCAAAGCCTTGCTAGTGCTGCTTTATTACCCAAGAGTTCCAAGGCCCAGACATGCTAGAATCCTCTGTTTAGCTCCCCATCCCAGCACTCAACTGCCCATCCTCCTTCTGCTGCTGCCTCCAAATCAAGACTCAACCTATTTCACTTCAGCATGACAGCCCCCGACATGTCAAGTCTTCTTCCTGCCTTCAATGCCCTCACTGCTGCACCTGCACTGCTCTCCCCCTGCATGCCCATGTGTCTCACCCACCCTTCCTCTTCCCCTGCAGCGGTGGGACCTCACCCCAGGAGGGCTGTGCATCCTCCAGGCTCAGGGAGGTTTCCTGACACCCACCCAAGTGTGAGCAGTGAAGGAGGGGAGGAGAGCCAGGTCAGCTCATGGGGCACGACTGAGCACAGACACCCCAAGCAGTGGGCGTTCCCCATCGGTCAGGCTGAGCCATGCACATGCGATGGAAATGTCTGTAGCATCCCTGATTTGCACAGGAGGGGCCTTCCTTCCTGCCATCTTCCCAGGACAATCTTCTTCTTCCTCCTCCACCATCAGACATCCACTGCTTTCCATTGCTGGATTCAGACATGGTTGGATGGATACTTGATGGATAATTGATGCATCATCCGCAGAAGACTCACCAGGTTTGCATCTCAAGAAATGGGATGCGAGAGCCCAAGGGAAGGATGGTCTGCTCACTGTCATGGCATTTGGGTACCTGAAAGGTGCTCTCTTCTCCCTGTCTCCTGGACACCTAAAGAGGACTCACACTTCTCTGCACTTCCAGTTCAGGTGTTCCTGGGAATCTCAGGAGGCATGGCATACCGATTCCTGGATTCAAGGAGCTGGTCAAATCCCTCTTGTCTCTTTCCGCAATGATGGCTTCAATGCCAGGCTCATTTGTAGACTCTGTACGTGGATGCTGACATTCCTTGAGCAACTGGCTCTGAAAGGATTAACACTGTAGGCTGTTATTTTTTGGACGGTATAAGTATAGTGGAAGAGAAGAAGTTGGCGTTGGGCAAATGAAAAGGGAAGCAAAAGATGTGGTCAGGGCTGTTTGGGGACACCTGTGAATCAGGTCTGAACCTGATGTGAATGACTTTTGGGGCCTGGGAGAACCCGAGAGTTCTCCCGAATTGGAAAACATGAAGGGGAAGGAAGGACAGCATCATTCAGGCTGGAAGGGACCTCGGGAGGTGTCTGGACCAACCTCCTGCTCAAAGCAGGCTCAGACAGAGTACTCAGGCCTTTATCCAAACACATCTTGGTCCCATTCCAGGACAGAGCCAGTGCACGCTCCCTGAGAAACAGCTTCCAGCACTTGACTCTCCTTATGCTAGAATAATTTCTTTCTCTCTCTAGCCTGACCCTCTCTTCATTCAGCGCATTGCCTCTTGTCCTTGTGTCACAGACATGAGCCTGACTCCGTCTTCCTGGGAACTGTGCGATGCTGCTGCATGCTTCCCACAAGATCCTCTCTACTCCTGTCTGAACAAGCCCAGCTCTCTAAGCCTCTTCTCCCAGTACAAGTTCTCCCACCCCACTGACCTTGGTGGCCCTCCACTGACCTGGCTCCAGTTTGCCCAGGTTTCCATGGAATTATGGGATGGAAATAGGAAAATATTCTGGCTATGGTTTGAAAAGTGCTCAGCAGACTGGCTATTGGCCTTCTTTCCTGATTACTCCTCTTTCGCCTAATGGAACCCAAGGACCACCAAAGCCTTTCCACAGAGCTGCTGCCCACCTGGGCAGTCCCTGGACGATGTCATTGCATGGGCTTAGTCGACCTCAAGGGCATAACTTATTGCCTATCCTGACGTTCCTATTGGCCCATCACTCCAGCTTGTCTTTGTCCTTTACTATTGCAACCCTGCCCTCCAGTGCAGTGTCTGCTCTCCTCAGTGTGGTGTCTTCTATAAATGTTATGAAAAAGCACTCTCTCGTCTCCTCTAGGTCATTAAAAACATGTTAAACAGGGCAGGTGGCAGCACAGACCCCGGCAGGACCGTACTATCTAGATGCCTCCAGGCAGAGGAGTTGACTCTGACATATTGACTACGTCCCTCTGAGCCCGACCATCCATCTGGTTATTTACCCATCTACTTATGCAGCCAGGCAGACCAGAATATCATGATTTGGGCATGAGAATATTGTTGGGGGGTAATGTTGAAAACTTGACTGACTTCCAGGTTAAAAGACAACCACTGCTCTCCCCGCATCCAGCAATCCTGTCCTTTCAGCACAGAAAGGAAAGGGGATGGCAAGAGACAAGCTCCCCTGGGTAAACCCAGTCCTCTTCTCTTTCAGACACCCAGAAATGGGATCCGAGTGAACACGATCTGGGGCACAGTCTTTTGCTCCTCTGCACATCCTTTAGGCATTTTGAAAGGTGCGTGCAATGTTTAGGTGTTGTGAGTCATCAGGGAGTAGGCACAGTCTCCATGACCTTTGAAAGATGCTGGAGAGTGGCCTGGCTGTGCCATTGGCCTGCTCACTCAGCTCCCTGCCATGCTGCCCCTCCTGTCCCATAGACTGGGAAGGATGGAGTTTGCTCAAGTCATCCCTGACCTGATCCCCATCCACTGCTGGTTGATCTCCTCCAGAGTCCTGCCCTGAGTCGCAGAGGCCTGGGAGACCTTGCTGGGGAAGACTGAGGCAAAGAGGACACAGAGAATCTCACATCTATCTACACCTGCTCTTGCTAAATTCAGCAGTGGCCACACAGGATCTTTGTTTCTTCTTTAACTGTTCCTGAAGCAGTAAACCCTCCTTATGGTGCCCTTCAGTTGCCTTTCAAGTTTAGACTGAGTTTCCATCTGGACCCTTGCGGAGCTTGGAGGATGCTGTCCTTGAAGAGATGTCACAGCTCTGTCTGCTCAGGAACAGCTCCAGCTCCTCCTGCTTGTGCCCCTGGCTGAGGGCACTGCTGTTCATTTGGGCTGAACACTGCAGCTGTGGGACCAGGCAAGCTCTGACTTGCTGTAAAGTACCCTGGTACCAAGGGTCCAAGACCCCATGTGTGCAAAGGCTTTTCTTCGGAGCAGAGACATGGCATGGGCAAAAGAGAGCTGCATGTCTTCCTAGCCCCAGGTCTAAAGACCCAGCATGAAATGCCTGTTTCACTGAACTGAGGATAAGTCCCCAGCTTGAAGAAATATCATCTTTCCTTGTCACCTTCCTGGGTGTCCTGCCTAATGATGGGACAAAAAGAAGGGGATTCTCACGCCAAGTCTTTTCCTGATAGGAGAAATGACACTGCTGAAAGTGACTCTGATGGAAGTAAGGGTCTCTCCGCAGCTGAGGGAGGGAACATCAGTGATGCCTTCAGCCTGTTTCCCAGCAGGTTCCCCTGCAGCCCCAGGGACACCTGGAGGGAGCCCAGAGGGGCAGAGAAAGTGGTGCCTTGGGCTGGGCCTCTGCTGCTGAGCTGGGCTGGGCTCCTGGCATGGAGGGAGCTGCTGGCAAGTGGGCAGCACTGCAGAGAGACAGCTCTGCCCAGGAGCAGCTCCTCTGCAAAGGGCAGCAGGGCTGAGGGCACTGCCTGCAAGTGCTGAGAGGAGAGGAGTGAGGCAGGTAGACTGTAAGGCAGTGTGGAGTGGGAAGATGCTGAGAGCTCACTGCGTGGGAGAGATCTTCACAGCCCTCTACATGGTAAGTCCCTGGGTGCAGGACAATGTAACTGGTGTTCCTGGAGGGATATCCAAAGGCTGCTACATCCCACAGGCTGTGGGATTTTCAGGAGGACTTTCACAGTTTCTGTAATGTAGAGGAGGAGGACGTGCTGCAGAGGAGGACTTCCCTGCTGCAAGGTCAGAAAGAAAAGGCAATACAGCTGCCACCTTCTGGAGTTCTGAAGACGGAGTGCAGCTGTGGGTGCCCAGGGCTGTCCTTCAGAGCAGGGTCACTGCACCCCATGGGGCTGTGCACCAGGGCAGGGACTCTGCTGCCTGCCTGGGCCAGCACTCGGACTGCCCACGGAGCTCCCTACAGAGCTGCAGGAAGAAGCTGTTTGTGGGAGCAGGGCAGGATCCTTCTGCTGCCCAGAGTGTGCAGCATGGGTCAGGACTGCTCAGACTTCTGCATCATCCAGAGGACATTTGCAGAGGGTCATTTTAAAGAGGGATATCAAGGTAGGGGATTGCCTGAAAGGGAAGAAATCTGTGCTTTGAGTTTATCCACTCTAGGTTGGCCGGGTGGGCAGTGGGAGATGGGAATTTATTTCTCTGCCCTGGAGTAGGCAATGAGACTCCAGTTCTCTTTAGGACCTCTCCGAGCTGCTCCTTAGCCCCTGCACAAACAGAGATGCCCCGGGCAGTGCCCTGTGCCAGGAGGTGCCTGCAGGGCGGAGCTGAGCACACAGCAGGTGGGATGGGCTCAGTGCATGGAGAGGTAGGAGATGTGGGGATTCAGGCATCTTCCTGCCATCCCCTGCACTGCAGATACTTTCCCTGGAGCAACTCCCTGGTCTCCTCACTCACACAGCAGAGCCTCTGAACTTAATGGCATGGAGACATGCTCATGATTTACCTTCCCAATCAGCCTGACCACCAAAGAGAGTTAAAACACAAGGGTCTCTCTCTGTCTCCCTCTCCTGCCTCCCTTGGCAGGGCTCCTTTGGCATGTTCTCCTCTTCTCCCTGACACCCTTCTTCTCACTGTTACACTTACTGGTGTGGGGGGTGAGGATTCAAGTGCAGCTCAGACACCAACGCTGCGTGTGCTGTCATGCACATATGGCCATGGAGGAAAAGCATCCAGCTCGCACCCTGTTCACCTGTGGGGCTCTTGGTACTGCAGTGCGTGCGGCTGGCAGGGATCTCACCCTCCCTTCAGGACGTAACAAATTCAGCAGAACTGACTCTGTCCTTGGGAGGTCCTGCTGGGCTGCAGGCTGCCCTCCTGTAGCGCACAGCTCTCCCAGGGCATCTCTGTGCTTTGCAGGAGCCCCATGGAGAAGACACCTCGGTGCTAAGGCCATTGAAATGCTGCTGGGTGGCTGCATGTGGGCAGCTGTCATGAGCCCTCTGTGTCCCTGGCTGGGAGGACAGAGCTGAGATCCTCCTCAGGTGCAATAAGATGGGGTGAGGGGTTTGGAGATCTCCACTTGGAAACTGAATTCCTCTGCTCCCAGCACTGGCCTCTTTCTTTTGGGGGAACACCCAAGTGCGATAGTCCTCCAGCTGGAAGAGCTGCCAGCAGAGGGCAGCTGAGAGCAGGGCTGATGGACAGAGCGGCTGTCCTCACTCTGCACTAAGGGACAGTCCCTGTGCCCAAGCTCAGCACCCACAAGGTTTCCCTTGCAGTGCAGCAGAAAAGCCAGGCATTGCTGCATTCCAACCACTCCTCAGCTGTGCTGGGGCAACTAGAGCAGAAGGCACAACCCGAACAGCCCACAGCTCTGCTCTGCAGTCAGGTGAATTGGGAGTGACAATGCTGAAAAGCTCTTTGATATCAGGATTGGATTTAATCTGAGATCACCCCGAGTTCCTATTTACCTACTGGTGTAGGGCAGGACTGAGTCCTGTAGCGCCTGCTGCTCCCTGGGGCACCCTCAGCCAGCACCAACCAGAGCTCACCAAAGCTCTTCCTGAAAAGAGAAAGGCTCTTTGGGGGCTTCCTATAAGAATTTGAATAGATTTTCCTGAAAGCAGTCAGCCCTAACTTCTCCCTTCCTTTACCTCGTTGAGGAGATCCCCATGCGCAGAGGGCCAAAATGTCCAACAGCAGCTCCATCACCCACTTCCTCCTCCTGGCATTCGCAGACACACGGGAGCTGCAGCTCTTGCACTTCTGGCTCTTCCTGAGCATCTACCTGGCTGCCCTCCTGGGCAATGGCCTCATCACCACCGCCATAGCCTGCGACCACCGCCTCCGCACCCCCATGTACTTCTTCCTCCTTAACCTCTCTGTTCTCGACCTGGGCTGCATCTCCACCACTGTTCCCAAATCCATGGCCAATTTCCTCTGGGACACCAGGGCCATCACCTACATGGGATGTGCTGCCCAGCTCTTTCTGTTTGTATTTCTTATTTCAGCAGAGTATTGGGTTCACACCATCACGGCCTATGACCGCTACGTTGCCATCTGCAAACCCCTGAACTACGGGACCCTCCTGGGCAGCAGAGCTTGTGTCCACATGGCAGCAGCTGCCTGGGCCACTGGGTTTCTCAGTACTCTGCTGCACACGGCCAATACATTTTCACTCCCCCTCTGCCACGGCAATGCTGTGGACCAGTTCTTCTGTGAAATCCCCCATATCCTCAAGCTCTCCTGCTCACATTCCTACCTCAGGGAGGTTGGGCTTCTTGTGGGTAGTGTCTTTGTACACTTTGTGTGTTTTGTTTTCATTGTGGTGTCCTATGTGCAGATCTTCAGGGCCGTGCTGAGGATCCCCTCTGAGCAGGAACGCCACAAAGCCTTTTCCACGTGTTTTCCTCACTTGGCCGTGGTCTCCCTCTTTCTCAGCAGTGCAGTGTTTGCCCACCTGAAGCCCCTCTCCATCTCCTCCCCATCCCTGGACCTGGTGGTGGCAGTTCTGTACTCGGTGGTGCCTCCAGCAGTGAACCCCCTCATCTACAGCATGAGGAACCAGGAAAGCAAGGATACCTTGTGGAAACTGATCCAGTACGTGCTGTTTCACTGAGAATAACCCACCTCCCCTCCTCTGCATGTTTCCCACATTTTTTCTTAAGGCACAAGTCTGCTTTTTTATCTCTTGATAATTCTACTTAGAGATAATTCGCTGGGTTTATACTCCTTCTGTGGAGGTTTCATCCTGTTGTGTCTGACCCTTGCACAACACTCTGTCACATGTGTCCCATCAAACTGTAGCTCTTCAATAAATGGGATCCTCCTGGATGAGGTGCGTGAACGCTGGTCTCTTCCTCTAAAGTTCTTTCCAAGAAAATGTCCAAGGAACTGGTCTTTTAAAGTTTCCGTTCCCTTGTGTTCTGAGTGGTTTTGGGGTTAAGCTCATGGTAACTTTGGGTTCCACTGGACCAAGTGTTCTGGATTTAAAGGCTCTCTTCTTAGTGTCCAATGGCAGGGGAGATGGTCCATCAGCTCCCCATTATCTCCTCAGGTTGCTTCATGTATGACAGGACTGATGGCATATACCAGACTCTGGAAATGAATTTGGAAGTGTGAGGAGAGGATGGGGACTCACCATGTGCCTTGGCGTTGGAATGAATGGAGACTCAGAAGGTGAAACACCCTCAGAGGTGAAGCCCCACAAAAGTAAAGCACTAAATTCATGTCTCCATGAAGAAGGCCTCTGCAGTGCTATGGGAGTCAGTGGGGACTCAGCAGACACAGGGAAGGAAGACTGGAGAGCTGCAGGAGCTGCCTGAGGACCCCCAGGGCCAGGACTCTGGTGCTGTCCTGGGGAGTGGGGCTGGTGGGAGCAGAGGAGGGGGAAAATTCAGTTGGGCTTGGCGATCACCTACAAGATGAATTCAGGAGAGCCAGAGAGTGCCTAGCCTCTGTTTCCTCAGGACCTTGTGGCCAGCACCAGCCATGGGGCTGATGGGGAGCCTGAACCCCGCTGTCTGCCCCCCAGCAGCCTCTGTGGCCTTCAGAGGGGCTGGGGCTGTGGGGTGAGTGCCCAGACCTCTGCAGCAGCCTGCGCTGGGCAGTGCCATGGAGCCAGCCCAGGCTGGGCTGCTCTGCTGGGCTGGGCTGGGCTGGGGAGAGGGCAGGGGAGGTGGGGAGAGGTGGGGAGGGTCTGGGCTGGGCTGGAAAGAGCCCGGGAGAGAAAACCACCAGTGCAGAGCTAAGGTGTGTGAGTGTGCAGGGCAGGGGCAGCCAGCACTCCCAGTGCTGAGCCAGGTGTCATGGTGAAGGAAGCAAGGCATCCAAGGTGCAGAAGAGAGGGGCCTGGTCCACACCATGTTTCCAGGATACCCCGGGGAAGCTGCCCCAGGAAATTGTCCCAGACCAGTCCCACCCACTGGCCATACACCCCAGCCCTGAGGAGGATCCTTTGCTGCATGGTCACCCCCATCCTCCTCTGGGGCTCAGTCATACCCAACTCCACTGCCATTAGTAATCAAAAGGGAACCATTTTCCTACTGGCAGCCATTACACACCAAGTCCCACAGCTCTTGCAAAAGCTGGACTCTCAGCCAAGCCTCTTCTCAGACAGCTCCAGCTCAATCAGGTGCTTGTCTCGAAAACTTTTGAAAATCTCCATTGACTGAGATCTCCCCAGCTGGCCTGGGTCCTTGCTCTGGTGTTTGGCTCTGAGGAACTTCTGATAAACCCAGCTCTCTCAGCCTCTCCTTCTCCATTATCTGCTCCAGGCCCCAGCCATCCTTCCGGCCTCTGCAGGACTTGCTTCAGTCTGTCAGGATCTTCCTTGTGCTGCTGAGCCCCAGGCTGGACACAGCAGTCCTGCTGTGGTGGTCCTGTCGTGGGTCAGCCTTGGCCAGCAGCCAGACACCCACCCGGCTGCTCACTTGCACCCCCAGCTCAAAAGGACAAAGGGAGAAAATAAGGTGGATTAGCTCATGCGTCAAGATAAAGACAGGGAGATCACTTACTCATTACTGTCATGGGCAAAGAAGAGTTGACTTGGGGAAGATCAAGTGAATTTATTGCCAATTAGAAGAGATTCGGATAGAGAGAAAGCATAGCAAACATATTCAAGACCATTTCTCCACCCCACTCCTTCTTCCCAGGCTCAAATTACTCCATTGCTCCCAATTCTCCTACCCACCCCAACCCCAAGAGGAGCTGCGGGGATGGTGAATGGGGCTTTCGGTCAGCACAGAACATCCCTGCCACTCCTTCCTCCTCACACTGCTTCCCTACTCCAGCGTGGGCCCTCCCCACAGGATCCCACTGTGTTTGCCATCAAGGCTATGTGCTGTTCATTTCTTTCCGTCTCACTTTTCTCCTTCACACTCACAGAATGACAGAGATGTTGAGATTGGAAGGGACCTCTGGAGTTCATCAAGTGCAACTCCCCAGCTGCGACACGGTCAGCTAGAGCAGGTTGCTCGGGACCTTGTCTAGGTGGGTCTGGAATACCTCCATGGATGGAGGCTCCTCAGCCTCTCTGGGCAAGCTGTTCCAGTGTTTGACCACCCTGACAGTGAAAAAGTGTTTTCTTGGGTTCAGAGGGAATGTCATGTGTTTTTATCTGTGTTCATCACCCTTTGTCTTGTCAGTAGGAACTACTGAGAAGAATTTGGCTCCCTTGTCCTCATTCCTTCCTTCAGGTATTTATGCACATTCATAATACCCCCCCAAGCAATTTTTTCTCCTGGGAAATTAGTGAAAAAATTATTTTTTTTCCTAATTTTTTCCAGAGTGCTGAATACGGGATAGACATGGACCTGTTGGAGCTGGTCTAGGGAGGGCCACAAAAATGATCAGAGGGATGGAACCCCTCTGCTATGAGGAAAGGCTGAGAGAGTTGGGGTTGTTCAGCCTGGGCAAGAGAGGCTCTGGGAAGGCCTTCTTGGTGCCTTTCAGTAATTAAAGGGGCCTTAGAAGCAAGATGGGGACAGACTTTTTAGTAGGGCCTGTAGTGATAGGACAAGGGGTAATGGTTTCAAACTAAAGGAGGGGAGATTCAGACTAGATATAAGAACTTTTTTATGATTAGGGCAGTGAAACACTGGCACAGGTTGCCCAGAGAGGTGGAGGATGCCCCATCCCTGGAACCATTCAAGGTCAGGTTGGACAGGGCTCTGAGCAACCTGATCTAGTTGAAGATGGCCCTGCTCACTGCAGGAGGGTTGGACTAGATGACCTTTAATAGTCCCTTCCAACCCAAACCATTCTATGATTCTTTCTATGATTCTATGATAACTAAGTACGGTGCTGGGATATCTTAGGTGACTGAGAAGCATTAGCTTTGAAAGCAGCTGGATGTGTTGCTTGGGGATTCACAGCTTTGGTAAATCCCTGCAAAACCACAGCTTTGTGCTAGAAGCAAAAGGCAGGGAGGACAAAAAGACATTTGTAAAGCCTAGGTACACAGTGAGGTGGGGAATCTGGGGGGTGGCCAAAGTCTGCAGGAGAACTGCTGCAGGCATGGGACAGCATGGGAGAGCCCATGGTGGGAAGATTGCAGGCCTTGGTGGGGCTGGGACTTCCCCAACACAAGCAAGATCTCTCTCCTCAGCTATCAATATTGTCACTGCCACCAAGAGCCACACGGGGACACCATTTCCTTACAGCCCCATGGCCTCGGTGCTTCCTCAACCCCCATAGAGTCCAGGCACTCCTAGGGTTGTCCTGCACTCGTCATCGCACACCCCCACATCACACTGCTCCATCAAGAGCCCTGAGCAACACATGAGGAAAAGGATCTCCCTTCCCAGGTGCCAGGGATCAGAGCTTGCCCATCCTTCTGGATGAAACCCATCAAGGGCTGACGTGGCAGCAGAGCCACCTGCCCATTGCCTTTGTCACCTGGAACCAGTGCTGACCTCTTGCCAGTTTAAGGCAGCCCCCACGGAGGGGTACCTCCACCCCTGCTTCCCTTCATGGCTTCATCTGTGATGGCCCTCAGGGCGCCCACTGACACCCTCAGAGTCCTGGAGATTTTAATCACATTTTAAAGGCTTCTTCAGCAGCTTGTTCAATCTCCTTCCGGTAGCTGCAGTTCAGGAACTTGGCAGCAGAGGGCTCATGGAAATGCAGATACCCTAACATGCCATGGCGCTCTGCAGTTTTCTTTAATGCCTCCCTTCTTGTGTGGTTCATTAGGGAGAGTTCAGGAGTAGAGTCTAAATGAGAAGAAGTCAAAAAGAAATAACATTTTAAAAAGATTTATGCATTTTCATTATTTTTCTTCTTACAGAATAAACAATATAGACAATCTCCATGTCTTAACTGATCTAAAGGGTCTCATGATGAAGTATGACCATGTGGGAAAAGCCAGACCCTTTCTGTCAGACACTCTAGAGACACTCTTCATCCCACCCACCCCACCCCAGCCTGCCATTTCTCTCACCGGTCACCTGAAACTCACATCACTCATGTTAAAATGGAAGCTTTTCCCACTCAGGCTGGAGCTGAATGTCTCAGCCTCCATTTCCTTCTGCTTTCCTTGGAGAAGTGGCTGCACAGAGACACAGCATTTCTCTTAGTTAACAAGAACAAAAACAAAAAAAGGAAGAGTGGTTCAGTGAAGAACAAAAACCATTCATCAGGTGTCCATGAAGTCCAAGTTGCCTCCACTAAATCCCACTTGTCCTTTGGAGGGGAAAATCTGCAGTGAGATTAGTAGGAAAGGACAGAGAGAAAGGCAATGAAGGAGCTGGCTACAGAGACAGTCAGGAGACAGGAGCAGCAAGCTTTCAACTGCCTGAAGCTCCAAGCAGCACCTGGGTACTTGGGAGGGGTCTGAGGGAATGGAGAGTAATGGGAGGAGGAAAACCAGATGGACACTCAAAAAGGCATCTGTGCAGACAGTCTGCTGGAGAAGATGACTTGAGAAATGGTCAGTTGAATCAGGACATGTGGGAATAGCTAGAAGATTAGTGAGATCCAGTACACTCCATACTGCACAGAGCAGTGGTCAAGCAAGTGCCAGGAAGATCAAGGTTTCTTGTCCCGAGAGCAGTACACATCCTGGAGAGTTTCATGATGGCAGCACAGGAAAACATTCTCTCTCTATGAAAAGTATTCAAACATTTCAGCCAATGAAAATGTGCCCATACTACATACATGTTGAGAAAGTTGCCTCATCTTTGCAGGCCGAGCTCAGTTCCTGACCAGAAGCCTCCAGTGCCACTTCAGGAGGTCCTGGTGTGCCTGATACACTCACCTGGGACTGGGAGTGACCACAAGGGGCCGTGGGAGACCTGGACCCTCCAATGGAAACTGCAGATGGAGGGTGACACAAGGCATCTGTGCTCCTGTAACTCAACCCACCCTGGTTTCCAAAATTGTTCTTAAAAAAAAAGAAAAAGCCACTCCTGCTTCTAAATTCCTCCTTCTGAAGTGAGTCTCTGCACCCTCCTCCTCTCTGCTTCCATTACCTGTTGAGTTTCCTCATGAGTTCCCTCTTCACCCAAGCTGGTCTTGTCAGCTAGGTACTCACTGCTGCTCTTTGTGGGTGATTCTCTCGTTAAAGACAAGCTGTACTGAGTTGTGCTGCCCTTCACTGCTGCCCACAGGATCCCCACTAAAAGCCCCCTCAACAGGCCAAAGTCTTCCCCTCTGAGGTCTGACCCCTACACTCTGCTCCTTTCCCTCCTCAGGCTGCTCAAGAGCTGGGACCCCCCTATTACATGGCCACTACAGTGAAGGATGACCCTGGTTTTCACGTCCCTGACCACTCTTCATGGTTTGCAAGGACCTGATCCAGGTGAGCATCATCTCTGTTGGTCCAGCTGGTGGCTTTGCAAAGAAATTGCTCCAACACCCTCCAGAAACCTATTGGTCTGTTTTCACAGTGCTGTGTTCCCCCTCCAATGAATGTCAGGGTCATTAAAGTCCCCAGAAAGAGCCCCATGTCACTGACCTGGAGACCTCCTGGAGTTGCTTAAGTAAGAGCTTGTCCACCTCCTCCCCTTGATCACCTGTTCTTTATCTCCCACCACAATGTCGCCCTAACTGACCTCTGCTCCGATCCTCACCCACAAGGGCTCACCCAGCCTGTTGACTTTCCCAGCAAGGAGCTCCATACATCCAAGCAACTCCTTCACACAGAAAATATTCCTCTTCTGATGCTCCCAGCCTGTGCCTCATGAAGAACCTTTATCCATCCATTGCAGCACGCCAGCTGTGGGAGGTGTCCCACTGTGCCTCAGAAGTCACAGCTTGTGACAGACCTCGGGGCTCCAGCTCCTCCTGCCTGTTCCCAGTCAGAGGAGAGTGTTGCACATCTGGGCTGCAGCCCCCGAGTTGTGGCTCCAGGCCAACCTCAGCCTTGTCATGCTGAACAGGGACACCAAGCACCCAAGAGCCCATGTACGCAAAAGCTTTGCTGCATGGAACAGACATGCTGGAGCGCATGGCAGACGGCATTGTAAGAAAGACTTGAGGTGCCCCAAAAGAGAGCAATGCCTGCTGTCCCCAAGGTCCGAGAGAAACAGGGCTGGGCTGGGCAGCCCTGGCAGGAGAGGGCATTGCTGTCTGCGGTGTCTCTGCAGCCCTGCAGGGCCTTTGGTGGAGAGAGGCACTGATCTCCTGGAAGGACAAGGTGCTGCTGAAAGCATCCTTGGGTGTGGACATCCTGTGGTCTATGCCTACTCGAAATTCACTGGGCTCTTTGAAGACTGTATCGTCAAGAGGGTGAGTAAAGGATGGGGCAAAGGAGAAGTAGAAGAAACTGAGAACATAGGCCCACAAGTGGAGAGCCCAGTGCAATGTGCTTCTTATTCATGTGGTGCCTTGCATCTGCTGGATAGAGATGGGACAGGGCTGGCCTCACTGCAGGGGTGGCAATCAGTCACTTGCACACAAGCACCGAAGGAATCTGAGATGGTGCCTGGGGTGTCTGTCATGTACCCGCTCTGAGGGGACATCGCTTTCCTGTAGCTCCTGTGCTGTCCCTGCCAGCCACAGGCAGTTTTGGTGGAGAGCCTTGGCGTCTCACAGAGCCCTACAGGCCTGTGTTTGGCCATTTAATGAGCAGCTGCCCTGAATTAGGTTAGGCTCCGTGGGGATGTGTGAGACAACTCTTGTTACAGGCAATGGACAGCTAGTCAGCACAGCTAAAGGAGGGGAGAAAGAGAAAGACTTCCCTCTCCCTCTGGCACAGAACTCCATTTGGTCAGCTGGACACCTCTCTAGGTGGCCCTGAACAGCGTGAGTAGGGATAGGGGGTGATGTCCTAAATCTGGGCATCTGCGTCATTTCAGCTGGCATCCTCACCAGGCTGCAGGATGGTGCCCCCAGATGTTTCCCAATCTCTCAGTACTGCTCCATTATCGTGGACGACATCTGGCACCTCAGACATCACCAGGTGTTTTTGTGTGAACTCCTGGTCTCCATCTCCATCAGTGACAATGGGACTACAGATCCTATTTTTAGCAGACACCATGACTGAAGCAAGAGGAATCTCATGTCCTGTGGGTTTGTGGCAGGCACGGGAGGGAGCTGAGGTCCCTTCCAGCCCCAGCACTACAACTCCAGGAGGAGATGCCTCCACTGACTCAGCTGATTGCCTTCTCTCAGCATGGGTAAAGGAGATGCCTCCCTGCCAGTGTCCAGGTGTCCTGTCTGATGATGGGCCAAGGAAGGGGGATTCTCAGACCTAACTGTGTCTCGGAGAGGAGAAAGGGCACTGCTGCAAAGAAACGTCTCTGCGGAGGTGAGACAGGCAACATTGGTGATTCCTTCAGTCTCTTCCCAAGGAGGTTCCTGGAGAGCCCCAGGGACACCTGGAGGGAGCACCGAGTGGGGTGGGGGCAGAGCAAGTGACGTCTTGGGCAGGTCCGCTCCTCCGGGGCTGAGATGGGCTCCTGGGATGGAGGGAGCTCATGGGAAGCAGGCAGCAGTGCAGCGAGACAGCTCTGCCAGGGAGCAACTCCTCTGCCAAGCGCAGCAGGGCTCTGGGAAAAGGAGTAGGGCAGAGAGAGATTAAAGGCAGCCTGGAGTGGGAGGAGAGAGGAGAGCTGCAAGGGAAGAAACCTTTCCAGCCCTTGTCACGGTAAGTGTCTTGGTGCAGGGCAATGCAGCTGCCGTTCCTGGAAGGGTCTCCTAAAGCTATCATAGCCTACAGCACACAGGGTCTGTCAGGAGGCCTCCCAGCCCAGGGGCTCACGGTAGACAAGGGTGAAGGGGTGAAGGCCGGGTGTGCAGCCAGAGCTGCCCAGGGCATTTCAGAGGGGACTTTTCCAGAGGAAGAGCAAGGCAGGGGATCCCTTGAAGGTAAAGACCTTTCCTGAGGCTGTGCTTTCAGTTTCCTGCTGTTTCAGGAAAAAGGGGAAAGGCGCTGCTACCTTTGGAGAGGGAGACTGAGAGTCCTGAGCTGCTACACTGAGAGATCAGGAGGTCTGGTGGGAGGCAAGTCAACTGCTTCCATCCTCTCCTCTACCTCCAGAGAGCACCAGCATCACCTTTGCTGGCCTCAGCAGGGTTTGTCTGACCTGCTCCTCACTGCCTGCAAACGGGGAGTACCTCTAGAGAGTGCCTGGAACTGGGAGGTTTCTTCAGGTCAGAGCTGAGCAGACAGGAGTGGGTGACGGGGTCTGCGATCCCTGACAGGGAAAACTTGGAGGGAGAAAACAGTTTCCACCAGGGATAGCTCCAGGCTGCAAACACATGGGCAGAGTGTTGTAGGAAACTCCAACCAGCAATGTCATGGGAGGGAGACTTTGGAAAGCTCCCTGTCATCCCCTCCAATGCAGACACCTTCCTCTGAGCAAGACCCCTGCTATCGTCTCCCACCCAGCACAGCCTCTGCCCTCAAGGCTGCGTGGTCCAGGGCAGGAGGTGCCTCCTCTGCAGCCAGAGCTCTGGCACAGCAGAGGGGCATCTCCCCTGACACAGGGCCGCTTCCCTCTGCAGGGCAAAGGTGCTGAGAGCAACTGCCCTGGGCTTTTGCTAACCGGGAGGTGCTGTGCCCTGCTGGGTGAGGAGAAGGCTTTCCTGAGTGCCCGGCCGCCTCTCCTCTCCTTGCTTCCCTTAGGAGGAGAGTCACAGAGTTCTCCTTTGTTCCTCCACCTGCTTGTGCTGCTCTTCTTCCTGCTCTTGGGCTCCCTGGCAGTAACGGTGGTGGTGTGGGGCAAGGGGTGGGGGTGCTGAGTGCCTGCTCTGGCCCTGACCTGGAGGGCGCTGCCCTGGAGGTGTTTCCATGGGACCAAGGTGCCCAAGCCCTCTCTTCATTTTCCTGGCTCGAGACACTGCAGTGAGTGCTTGGGCAATGAGACACTGCTTCCCTTAGCAGACATCACCTTCAGACACCTGATCAGGCTGGACAGGGAGTCCTGCGGGGCTGTGAGCATCACTCCAGAAGGGCACAGCTCTCCTGTAGGAGCCTTGTGATGTCTGAGAGCACTTGATCTACTCAAACAAAGCAGCATCCTTGTCCTGTCCTCTCCATCATACTCTGCAGAGCTGTGCTGGAAAGGAAAGGTGTTTTGAAATCTGCACCTGGAACAGGACCCCTCTGCTCCCAGTACAGACCAGTGGCTTTTTCAGAGCAACCTCTGTGTGCAGTCCTCCTCCAGCTGGGTGTGGTGCAAGCCCAGAGCAGCTGGGCACCAGGCTGATGGACAGAGCAGCCCTCCTGGATGGGAGCACTGACGCAGGTTTACACTGAGAGCAATGGGGCAATGGGGGAATTTTACCCTTTCCAGTATATATGTCCCAAGTGGGATGGGGGTGTCTGAATACTAAAACACAGTGTAATGAGATGCATTTGCTGCACCTCATCTCCCACCTTCCTCTGTGGAAGAAAGCGTCCTTCGGAGCTTGCACCCTGCGCTCTAGTGCAGCACAGGGAACTCCTCCCCAGGAACCCTCCCTCCAAACACCCTGGGCTGTTGCTGCCTCCATGGGTCATTGCTGTAAAGCAGGGCTGACCCTCAAGGAGCCCCTGGGGAGAGGGCACGGCTCAGCACAGCACACTCAGCCAGCAGAAAGCAGAGCTGAAGCCTCGGAGCTGCATAACGGTCCCCCAGGAAAGAAAAGCTCCCTTCGGTATTTCACAATGAAGGAATCAAATTTTGCTCAGAGAAGCTTCTCTGAATTTTTCTGGTTTATCTCCTTTGGCAGTTTCCATGCCCAGAAGCAGCAGATGTCCAATGGCAGCTCCATGAACGAGTTCCTCCTCCTGGCATTCACAGACATACGGGAGCTGCAGCTCTTGCACTTCTGGCTCTTCCTGGGCATCTACCTGGCTGCCCTCCTGGGCAATGGCCTCATCATCACTGCCATCGCCTGTGACCACTGCCTCCACACCCCCATGTACTTCTTCCTCCTCAACCTCTCTGTTCTTGACCTGGGCTGCATCTCCACCACTGTCCCCAAATCCATGGCCAATTCCCTCTGGGACACCAGGGACATCTCCTGCGCAGGATGTGCTGCCCAGCTCTTTCTGTTTGTCTTTTTGATTTCAGCAGAGTATTGTCTCCTCACCATCATGGCCTACGACCGCTATGTGGCCATCTGCAAACCCCTGCACTACGGGACCCTCCTGGGCAGCAGAGCTTGTGTCCACATGGCAGCAGCTGCCTGGGGCACTGGCTTCCTCTATGGTCTCCTGCACACAGCCAATACATTTTCACTCCCCCTCTGCCAAGGCAATGCTGTGGACCAGTTCTTCTGTGAAATCCCTCAGATTCTCAAGCTCTCCTGCTCAGATGCCTACCTCAGGGAGGTGGGGCTTCTTATGGTTAGTCTCTTAGTAGCATTTGGTTGTTTTGTTTTCATTGTGCTGTCCTATGTGCAGATCTTGAGGGTCGTGCTGAGGATCCCCTCACAGCAGGGACGCCACAAAGCCTTTTCCACGTGCCTCCCTCACCTGGCCGTGGTCTCCCTGTTAGTCAGCACTGGCATATTTGCCTACCTGAAACCCCCCTCCATCTCCTCCCCATCCCTGGACCTGGTAACGGCAGTGCTCTACTCGGTGGTGCCTCCAGCAGTGAACCCCCTCATCTACAGCATGAGGAACCAGAAGCTCAAGTGTGCCATGTGGAAACTGATAACTGGATGTTTTTCTGGAGCAATAAACTGCCCATCGTCTTCTTCATAGCTGTTATAACGTAACTCATTACAGGCGCAGCCTGTCTTCTGTATTTTTTGTTGTTGGTGGTGGTTTTTTACTTGGGATAAAGCTGTTGTCCACTTTCTAATTCATTCTCTCCTTTGCTTTTCTGATTGAGTGGTAGTTTAAATGAGGAGCCATGCTGTCTGTGTGTTTAAACAAAATAAAGAGCACTTCAGTGACTATTTTTTTACCTGAGAACCTTCCTGAAAGGCCTTTTTGGAGCTGCAGGGAGAGTTCCTTGATGCATGGGTGGAGGGGAAAAGAGTCCCGGCATGACAGCACTGCCAGGGAGCACCAGCACTTGGTCTTCAGGAGCTGTTCTCTTTCCACTGCCACACTCTCTTTCTGTTCCCTTGAGTTGGTGTCAGCCCTGAGAGCTCTGGCAGCTTGGGCACAGTTGTGCTGTGTGGTTGTCCTGTGACCACAGGCAGGGACAGGCAATGGGCACTTCCGTGACAGAGCTGGCCACCATAACAGCTATTCCATGAAGAAAGCTGATCTCCTCAGGGCAGTGCCTGAAGGCTTAGGAGTTTTTCCAAAGTTTCTCTCAAGAACATGCCCAAGAAAGTGGCCCACAGATGGAAACACCAATATTCAGATAAGCAACGTGAATGCGCAGGGTTGGGGCATGCAGAAGCATCCTCGCACAGCCAGGCCTCCTATGAGAGACCTGAAGGACCAGCAGAGCAGGGTCTGGTCTGTGCCCATGTTCGTGGGACACCCTGGGGAAGGTCCCCCATGACATTGCTGGAATCTTTACTGGATATCATAAGGTTCCCATTGGCCCATCCCTCTACAATGTCTATGTCCTTTGGGATGGCAGCCCTGCCCTCCATTACTGTCCTGCTCTCCCGAACGGGATGTCTTCTACAAATGTTATGAAAAAGTACTCTCTCCTATCCTCCAGGTCATTCAAAAGATGTGAAACAGGACAGGTTGCAAGCTAGACCTCTGCAGGACCCTACTAGCTAGATACCTCCAGACAGAGCACCACGCATGTACCACACTCCTCCAAGACCAACTATTCTCCAGCTGTTTTTTCCTCAACTACATATCCACCCATGCAGCCGATACTCTCCTAACTTGGACACAAGAAATTTCTGGAGGGATGATGCTGAAAGCCTTGATGACTTCCAGGTAAAAGACCGTCTCTGCTCTCCCTGCATCCAGCAATCCTGTCCTTTCATCACAGAAAGCAAAGAGGATGGTGAGAGACAAGCTCCCCTGGGTAAACCTAGTCGCCTTCTCTTTCAGATGCCCAGAAACGGGATCCAAGTGGACACGCTGTGGGGCACAGCCTTTCATTTCCCTGCTCATCATTTAGGCATTCTGGAAAGGTGTATGGATTGTAGAGGTGCTGCCAGTGATCAGGGAGTTCCCAGAGTGCCTGTGACCTATCAAAGATGATGGAGAGTGGCTTCGTTGTGCCATTGGCCTGCTCACTCAGCTCCCTGGGATGCTGCCCCTCCTGTCCCATAGACTGGTAAAAGATGGTTTGCTCAAGTGATCCCTGACTTGGTCCCCATCCACCGCTGGCTGTTCACCTCCAGAGTCCTACCTCAAGGCACAAAGGCCTGCGAGACCTTGCTGGGGAAGTCTGAGGCAAAGAGGACACAGAGAATATCTCATCTATCTCCACCTGCTCTTATTAAATTCAGCAGTGGCCACACAGGATCTTTGTTTCTTCTTTAACTGTTCCTGAAGCAGTAAACACTCCTTATGGTGCCCTTCAGTTGCCTTTCAAGTTTAGACTGAGTTTCCATCTGGACCCTTGCGGAGCTTGGAGGATGCTGTCCTTGAAGACCAGCTGTCCTGAGCTCTGCCACCATGCCTTGGCAGTTTATTCCATCAGTATCACAGCTCTGTCTCTGACATTAACAGCTCCCACTCATCCTGTCTGTGCTCCTGGATGAGGGCACTGGCACACATTTGGACTGAAGCAATACAGCTCCGGCACCAGGGAGGCTCATATTTGCCATAAGAAACCTTGTACCAAGTGTCCAAGACCCTGTGTGTGCAAAAGCAGAGATATGGCATGGGAAAAGAGAGCTGCATGTCTTTCTATCCCCAGGTCTAAGGACCCAGGATGAAATGCCTAAATTCACTCAACAGAACACGTCCTCCCAGCTTGGAGAAATTAGATCCTTCCCTGGCACCTTCCTGGGTGTCCTCTCTAAGGATGGGACAAAAAAAGTAATTCTTATGCCCAACTATTTTTCTAATAGGAGCAATGACAATGCAGGAGAGAAGTTGAGGGAGGGAAGATCAGAGATGCCTTCAGCCTGTTTCCCAGCAGGTTCCCCTGCAGCCCCAGGGACACCTGGAGGGAGCCCAGAGGGGCAGAGAAAGTGGTGCCTTGGGCTGGGCCTCTGCTGCTGAGCTGGGCTGGGCTCCTGGCATGGAGGGAGCTGCTGGCAAGTGGGCAGCACTGCAGAGAGACAGCTCTGCCCAGGAGCAGCTCCTCTGCAAAGGGCAGCAGGGCTGAGGGCACTGCCTGCAGGCACTGAGGGGAGAGGAGCGAGGCAGAGAGAGGTTAAAGGCAATCAGGAGTGGGAAGGCTTTGATCTGAGAGCTCACTGGGGGAGAAATCTTCACAGCCCCTCTACATGGTAAGTCTCCGGCTGCAGAGCAATGTAGCTTTTGCTCATGGAGTTAAATCCAAAAGGTAGCACGTCCCACAGCCTATGGGATCTTTCAGGAGGCTTCTCACAGTTTCTCTGGTGTAGAGGAGGAGGGCGTGCTCCAGAGCAGGGCCTCCCTGCTGCACCATCAGAGGGACAGGGCATGATGGCTGCCTTCTCTCAGGGATGGCTGCAGGGTGTGAAGGTGGGTGTGCAGCCAGGGGTGCCCAGGGCTGTCCTTCCGAGCAGGGTCCCGGCACCCCAGGGGCTGTGTGCTGGGGCAGGGACTCTGCCGCCTGCCAGGGTCAGCACTCAGCCTGCTCGGGGAGCTCCTCATGGTTCTGCAGGGAGAAGCTGTGGGTGGAAAGAGTGACCCCCAGCAAGGCAGGGTCCTTCTGCTGTTGAGAGGGTGCTGCGTGGGTCAGGGCTGCTCAGGCAACACCTGCACCTCCTCTGCAGCCAGAGCTCCAGCAGAGCCGTGGTGCAGCTCTGCAGCCACGGGCCCAGTTCCCTCTGCAGAGCACAGGGGCTGAGAGCAGCTGCCCGGCAATGGTGGTGTCTGGGAGGTGGCGTGCACAGCTGGGGAAGGGGAACGCTGTCTGAGTGCCCCAGTGCCTCTGCCCTGGCCTCTCTCAGCCACACCCTCACTGTGTTTTGCCTTGTTTCTCCACTGGTCTGTGTTATTGCTATTGTTATCTTGTTCTTGCTGCCAGACCCTCTGGGGAGGTGGAGTTTCAGCTGTGGAGTCACACACTGATCTTGTGGGTCCTTTCATGCAGCTGTGTCCATGGGAACAAGTGTCCCAGCTTTCGTCTCACCTGTGGGGCTGTGGGCAATGCTGAGAGGCCCTTCTGTGTTGTTTTCACCTGACCAAGTTGAACACCAGGACTGCTCCCTGCCCCTCCCCACTTCTGCAGAGTAGGGCTGGCTTATCAAGAGCCCATGGGCAGAGGCTCGGCTCTTCATTGCACACTCCGATAGCACCAAGCTGAGCTCCAGCCACAGAGCTGAAGGAAGCTCTCCTAGAAAAAACTAATGGGTGTCTGTGTGTGCAGGGGCACCGTGTATTGGAAATGGCTTTGATTTTGCTCAGAGACATCTCCCCTAACTTGTCATTGTCTTTTTCTCTTATGAGAGTGCCCCATGCCCAGAAGCAGCAGATGTCCAACAGCAGCTCCATCACCCACTTCCTCCTCCTGGCATTTGCAGACACACGGGAGCTGGAGCTCTTGCACTTCTGGCTCTTCCTGGGCATCTACCTGGCTGCCCTCCTGGGCAACGGCCTCATCGTCACCACTGTAGCCTGTGACCACCGCCTCCACACCCCCATGTATTTCTTTCTCCTCAACCTCTCTCTCCTCGACCTGGGCTCCATCTCGACCACTGTCCCCAAAGCCATGGCCAATTCCCTGTCGGACACCAGGGTCATCTCCTTCTTGGGTTGTGCTTTCCAAATCTTTCTGTTTGTCTTTTTCATTTCAGCAGAGTACTGTCTTCTCACCATCATGGCCTATGACCGCTACATTGCCATCTGCAAGCCCCTGCACTACGGGACCCTCCTGGGCAGCAGAGCTTGTGTCCACATGGCAGCAGCTGCCTGGGGCAGTTGTTTCTTCTATGCTGTACTGCACACAGCCAATACATTTTCACTCCCCCTCTGCCAAGGCAATGCCCTGGACCAGTTCTTCTGTGAAATCCCCCAGATCCTCAAGCTCTCCTGCTCACACTCCTACCTCAGGGAAGCTGGGCTTCTTGTGGTTAGTGTCTTTGTGGGCATTGGGTGTTTTGTTTTCATCGTGCTGTCTTATGTGCAGATCTTCAGGGCCGTGCTGAGGATCCCCTCCAAGCAGGGACGCCACAAAGCCTTTTCCACGTGCCTCCCTCACCTGGCCGTGATCTCCCTCTTTCTCAGTACTGTCATGTTTACCTACCTGAAGCCCCCCTCCATTTCATCCCCACCCCTGGATCTGGTGGTGTCAGTTCTGTACTCAGTGGTGCCTCCAGCAGTGAACCCCCTCATCTACAGCATGAGGAACCAGCAGCTCAAGGATGCCGTGTGGAAACTGATAACCAGATGTGTTTCTGGAGCAATAAACTGCCCATTGTCTTCATAGCTGTTATAATGTAACTCACTGCAGGCGCAGCCCGTCTTCTGTTTTTTTTGTTATTGTTGTGGTAGTCCTGTGACCGCAGGCAGAGACAGGCAATGGGCAGTTCTGTCACAGAGCTGGCCTCCATAACAGCATTTCCAAAAAGAAAGGTGATGTCCTCAGGGCAGTGCATGAAGGCTTAGGTCTTCTTCCAAAGATTCTCTCAAGAACAAGCTCAAGACAGTGCCCTGGTGAGGAAAACACCAGTGAACATCCAAAGTGTGTGAGTGTGCAGGGCTGGGGCACACAGCAGTGTCCCTTGCACAGCCAGGCCTGCTGTGAGAGACTGGAAGGACCAGCAGAGCAGGGTCTGGTCTGTTCCCGTGTTTGCCTGACACCCTGGGCAAGGTGCCCCAGGGCAATGGCCACAGACCAGCCCCTTGCAACCACCATTCCCAGCACTGGCCTCTCACTCCAGCTCGGAGAGGTTCTTTATGGAGGGACACCGAATGACTAGGTCAGACGTCCATGTTTGCATTGTACAGACGTGGCTTCAGCATGCACACTGTGTGCCTGTGGGGAGATGAACCTCACTGAGCCCAAATGCCATCAGCTCTTCCTAGAGGTGCAATGAAGGCCAGTGGGACAGACAGTGCCTCCAGGTCACTTCACTTTGAGCATAACATCCCCTGGGAAATCACCTGAATGCAGCACTGGGATGTGCTTCTGTGAACCAAGGTCCCTGTATCCATTCCTCATGACAAGGGACATCTCAGACAGATGTGGAGCAGGGCGATACACCGCAGGGCTGAGGTGCCTCCCAGCCTCTGGCAGTGGCAGCAGGAGGCCAGAGAGCCATTGTGCCTGCTGCAGTGCCCTGCCTCCGCACGTGGAAGGGAAGGACTCGTGCCTCTGCACACCCCTGTGTGTATGAGGAGTGCATGAGGCCAGCTCAGATATGGGCACCTCACAGGGCCCTGCCCTTTCTGTGTGTGACTCCAGGAACAAACCCCCCCCGCCCAGCGAGATTCATCTCACCTGCCTTGCACAGGCTCATTGCAAATGCTCCTGGCTGCTCATGTCATCCTTTCTGGATTGTGCCATCAGAGGTGTCAGAGCCATCAGAGAGGTTCTTGGTCCTTGGAAAAGGCAGACATCAAACCTTTCTTCCAGAAGTGCAAGAAGGAGGACTGGGAGAATTACAGGCTGGTCATCGTTACCTCAGTCCTGCAGCCATTTCCAGGTACTTGTAGGACAAGAAAGGGATTGCCAAACCTCTATGGGTAGGGGAAAGAGGGGGATGTTTTGTACGTGGGCCTTAGCAAGTGTTTTGACATAGCTTCCCATAGTCTCTTTATAGTCAGATTGATGATACCTGGACTGAAGCAGTGGGTGATGTAGTGGGTGGGAAGGTGGCTGGTGGATCCAGCCCAAATGTCAGCAGTGGTAGAGTCCTGCTGGTGGCCACTTCCTCGTGGCATCCCTCAGTGCAGGCAGTGGGGCCAACACTCTTGAGTGTCTTCATTAACTGCCTGGATAATGTGCCAGAGTGCCTTTTCAGCTCCTTTGTGGATGATGCCAAACTGGGCAGACCCATTCTACAGCCTTATCTTGTTCCCCCTGCCTTGAGCAGGATAGGCGGACAAGGTGATGCTCAGGGGTCTCTTCCAAGCTGAGTTATTTTAGGATTCAATGAATGTTTTCCTTGGAGAGCTTTTTGAAGACAGAAGAAACAGAAGAAGAAGGAAAAAAAGAGAAGTAGAGGCATAAAATGCACCAGTATAAATACAGCAGTTCCTCTGAGAAACATTTCTCCACACAAATCATTGATAGGAAATCTTTTAGATAAATTTGATGAAACAAGCTTACTTCTGTCTGCTCACGTCCTGGGCGACAAGGAGGGTGATGGCTGGATACAGTATGATGCGGTCCATTGTGTCTCGGGAACTCATAAACCATTGGGAAGCCAATGGCTGTGAAGGGGGCTGTGAGGTTACTTCTGCCTCTGGAGGTGAGAGCCCAACAGCAGGAATGTGTCTGGGAAAGGCGCTGTGAGGTCACTTCTTCCTGAAACAGACGATATGTCAGCCCTTGACTCATGGCTGGGATATGTGCTGCTAAACTCCCCTCTGCCAGTGTCTCTGACAGGCCAGCAGAAGGCACCTGGTTGGCACATTGGCTGGGAGACCCCCTCTGCTGAAGGACCCAGGCTCACTCCAGGAAGGGGGCTTGTATTTTGGCTGTCATGTCTCTTCTGCCTGAGTACAGCATGGGACAGCAGCAGGTATGCAGCTTGGTCGTGTCTATCCAAGAAGCAGAAAGGCTCGCAGCCTTGGAAGATCATGGTGAGGTTACTTGTGTCTGGTCAGATGAAGGGCTACAAAAAGGATGATGGGTTGGGATGCCTGTTTAGAAGGGTGGTTTCCCAGATGGTGGAACTTTCCTTGGATGTAGGAAAGAGCAGGAGAGAGAAACAGTGCCACACAGTGCAGCTTGGATGGTGGGGACTGGACATGAGGAGGAAGAAATGTCACTCAGAGAGTAGTGCTGTGCGACATGAAGTCCTCCAGAAGGAGGATGAGGTCAGTCCATGTCCTTGTGTTTGAAGGAACAGAGTGTGAGGGTGGACAGACGTCAGTGAATGTATGGAAATGGCAGGGTGAGAGCAAGGTGAGGAAGTGAGATGGGTGTCTGCAGCCTGCAGGGCAAAAGAAGCAGCTGTGGGACAGCGTAGGACAAGCTGTGGTGGAGATGGCAAAGAGCACTGGCAAGGCTGGAGGTCGCCAAGAGAACCCTAGGCCGTTCCCTTTAACTATGGCAATTGTCTCTGCCCCCAAGGCCTGTAAGGAGACATGTTGTCCTAAGGCACTGGGGGGCCTCATTGCCTCCTTGCACACCCCCAGTAAGGCTGGGAGCTGTCATAGCCTTGTCCTGCACTCAGCATCACCCCCCCACATCCCACTGCCCCAGGAAGAGCCCTGAGCAACGCGTGAGGGACAGGACCTGCCTTCCCTGGGGCTGGGGGTCAGCGCTTGGCCTTGCTGCTTCATAAAATGAAGCCAGGGTTTCCTCAGCAGCTGAGCTGCCTGCCCATTCCCTTTGCCTCCCTGCAATCAGGGCCTCCAATTCTCTGCTCTAACGAGTCCCTGGGGAGGCTTTGCCAGTAACGGCCCTCAGTGGGGCTTATTAATACTTCAGGGTACTTTGGGTTTTGCTTTTGATGCTGACTCTTGGAGAGGTTTGTGCAATCTCTTCTCAATGCCTGAAGCTGAAGGACTCAGCACAAATCCTCCATGGGGCTCACTGAAATAAAGCAAGCCCTAACAAGCCATGTCTCTTCCTGTAATTTTCATCAAGTCTTCAGGAGTTGTACAGATAATTGGAGCTGTTTCCTAGTGTAGTTATGGGGAAAGATTTCAAAGAGCTTCTAATAAAAATGAGGTTTTATTTCCAAGGGTGTAGTTTATTACTTTTCAGTTTAGAGAAGAGGTGACGGTAGCATTCTCCAATAGATATCGCTGCAGGGTGTCTCCTCAGGAGGTCTGGACTGGTAGGAGAAGCTGTCCCTTGAGCTCTGACAACCTCCCACCTCACCTCCCCAACCCCACCATTGCTCTCCTTGCCCACCTGGGACTTTTCCTTACAGCAGACTTCTCCACTCATCTCTGCAGCTGGATGGTACAGCTCCATTGCACCATCTCCCCCCTGCTCTCCTTAGAGACCTGGCTGCACACAGGCACAGGAGGGTTTTTCCTATTTGCAAGCAAAGGAAAAGTCAAGCATGGTCAAGTTCCATAAAGAAAACAGACTCTGCAAGCATATGCTAAGTCCAAGCTGCCTCTAATGAGGTTGCCTTTCTACAGGGGATAATCTTAGGAGAACTATTTCAGGTAGGCAGATCCAAAGAAGAGAGATATAAACATAATTAAAGAGTTGGCTAAGGAGACAATTAGCCTGCTGCAAGACAGGCAAACTTTTAAGTCCCTGATGTCAAAGCAGCAACTGGATGGGTGCGAGGAATCTGAATGAAGAAAGAGTAAGGGGAGGAGAAACCTGGAGAATAAGGGAAAGGGCTTTTGTCTAGGCAGTCTGCATCTGAAAAGATGACGTTAGAAATGGTTCTTCAATCAAGAGAGGTGAAAACATATGAAAGATAAAAATTAATGTAAATCATTTTAATTTCTTTTAATAATTTAAATTTAAACTTAATTTAAATTTAAATTCAATACACACTATAAGAGGCAGAACACTGGTAATGAAGTTACACTGGAAGATCAATATTTCCTTGGAATATCCCTTATGAGAGGTTGCAAGATTGATAGAGATCTTTTGTGATTGCAGACAAACTGATGTTGCAGCCATCGTTGAAAGAGGCCAGAAGCGCAACCCCGGGAACCCCAGGCTGTACAAGCTCACTTGGGGGAGGAGTGAGCCTTCCCATGAGTGCTCTTGGGGGACATTGCTGGGCACCTCAAAGAGCAGGAGGTGTCCAAATGCAGTCAGCATGGCTTAGCCAAGGGTAAATCATGCCTCCCCAACCTGATGGCCTTCCTGATGAAGGAACTGCTTTTATGCACGAGGGGACAACAGTGGATGTCGTTTACCTCAGCTTCAGCAAGACTTTTGGCATGGTCTCCCTCGATCCTGGTACCCCCGTTAGGCCATTACAGTCTGGATGGGTTGACAAAGAGATGGGTGAAACAGCAGTTGGAGGATGAGGCTGAGAGCGCAGTGGAGAAGGGGTCACACCCTACCTGGAGGGCAGTGGGCCATACTGGGGCATTGTGGGGCAGCACAGGGGCCTCTCCTGAGCCCTGTGTAGTTTAGCACCTGTATCCATGACCCAGAGGAGGCAACTGTCACCACGTTTGTCAATGGCACTAAATTGGGAGGACCATTCCTGTGCCTAGGGATGCCATTGAGGGCAAACCTGACAGTCAGAAGGACTGTCCAGTCCAGAACATCTGGTGGGAGTAGAGGAGGGGGCAAATTCAGTCAGGGTTGGGTGTCACTGACAATATGAATTCAGGAGAACCAGAGAGTGCCTAGCCTGTGTTTCCTCATGGCCTTGTGGTGCTTGGGGACAGAAGGCCAAACATGACCCAGCAGTGCGACCTGGTAGCAAAGGCAGCCAGCAGGGTCCTGGAGTCTCAGAAAAAGAGTGAGGGCAGTGATTGTCTCCCCTGCTCATCGCTCCTTAGACCACCTGTACACAACTGTGTCCATTTTTGGGCCCCCACTGGGGAAGGGGAGGAGGGAGGGAGCGCCTGTGGGGCTGCTGGGCTCTTGGCCAGAGATCACCACCACAGCGAGGGAGGTGTTGGTAACTGGCGGGGAGTTGAGTGGAGAGTCATCAAGCTGCTGAGGGGCTGGAGCACTTGCCTGGGAGGAGAAAGGGGAGGAAAGGGCCTTGTTCAATCTGCAGAAGAGAAGGCCTTGGAACTTCATAGTGACCTGCTATTCCCAAGGGGGAGGTTTTCAGGAATATGAAACTGGTCTTGTAACAGTATGGCTTGGCAGGAGAATTATAGGCAACAGTCAGATGTTGAAATGAGGAAGTTTCCGGCCAGAGATAAGGCAATGAGATACCTGCAGAGCATGGGGTGTTCTGGGCTGTAAACAGAAGGTAAACAAATCTCCTGACTTGGGATCTCATTCAATGGAAATGTTCAATATTTGTCCTGACAAGGCCATGAGCAGCTGACCTAGCTGGAGCTGTCTGAGAACGGGCTTGGCTGAGAGGCCAACTGTGGTAAGAGCTGTGAGATTTGGTGAGTCCTAACTGTCCAATCAGAAAATGCTTCCCTTTTTATTAATTATGACAGTGGCATTAGGTATCACTGAGCCCCATAGGAGGATGGGGGTGACCACGCAGCAAAGGTCCCTCCTCAGGGCTGGGGTGTATGGCCAGAGATGGAAATGGCCAGTGTGTGGGACTGGTCTGGGACAAATTTCCTGGGGCAGCTTCCCTGGGGTGTTCAGGGCACATGGCACAGACCATGACCCTCTCTTCTGCACCTTGGATGCCTTGCTTCCTTCACCATGACACCTGGCTCTGCACTGTGAGTGCTGGATGCCCCAGGGCACGTGGGGAGTCCCCATCCTCTCCTCTCCTGACTTCTCCAAAGTATTTTCTAGAGAGTCTGGTACATGCCATGTGTCCTGTCATACAAGAAACAACCTGGGGAAAGAATGGGGAGCTGATAGACCATCTCCACTGCCATTAGACACCAAGAAGAGAGCCTTTAAAAACAGAACACGTGGTCCAGTGGAACACAAGGTTACCATGCGCTTAACCCCAAAACCACTGAGAACAAAAGGAGAATAGAAACTTCAAAAGACCAATTCCTTGGACGTTTTCCTGGAAGGAACTTTGGAAGAAGAGCCCAGCCTTCAGGCACTGCAGCCAGAAGGCTCCCTTTTACTGAAGAGCTACAATGTGATGGGCCACATGTGACACAGTGTTGTGCGAGGGTCAGACACAACAGGATCAAACCCCCACAGAAGGAGTATAAACCCAGTGAATTATCTCTAAGTAGAATTATCACAGGAGGAAAAAGCAGAATTGTGGCATAAGATAAACTCTGGGAAACATGCAGAGGAGGGGAAGAGGGTTATTCTCAGTGAAACAGCACCCATTGGATCACTTTCCACAAGGCATCCTTGATCTCCTTGTTCTTCATGCTGTAGATGAGGGGGTTCACTGCTGGAGGCACGACTGAGTACAGAACTGCCACCACCAGATCCAGGGATGGGGAGGAGATGGAAGGGGGCTTCGGGTAGGCAAACACTGAACTGCTGAGAAAGAGGGAAACCACGGCCAGGTGAGGGAGGCACGTGGAAAAGGCTTTGTGGCGTCCCAGCTGTGAGGGGATCCTCAGCACGGCCCTCAAGATCTGCACATGGGAAAGCACAATGAAAATAAAACACCCGAAGACCGCAAAGACACCAACCACAATAAACCCAACTTCCCTGAGGTAGGAGTGTGAGCAGGAGAGCTTGAGGATGTGGGGGATTTCACAGAAGAAGTGGTCCACAGCATTGCCGTGGCAGAGGGGTATGGAAAATGTATTGGCTGTGTGCAGGAGAGCATTGAGAAACCCAGTGGCCCAGGCAGCTGCTGCCATGTGGACACAAGCTCTGCTGCCCAGGAGGGTCCCGTAGTGCAGGGGCTGGCAGATGGCAACGTAGCAGTCATAGGCCATGATGGTGAGAAAATACAATTCTGCTGACATCAGAAAGAGAAACAGAAAGAGCTGGGCAGCACATCCCATGTAGGAGATGGCCCTGGTGTTCCAGATGGAATTGGCCATGGCTTTGAGGACAGTGGTGGATATGGAGCCCAGGTCAAGAACAGAGAGGTTGAGGAGGAAGAAGTACATGAGGGTGTGGAGGTGGTGGTCGCAGACTACGGCAGTGGTGATGAGGCCATTGCCCAGGAGGGCAGCCAGGTAGATGCCCAGAAAGAGCCAGAAGTGCAAGAGCTGCAGCTCCCTTGTGTCTGCAAATGTCAACAGGAGCAACTGAGTGATGGAGCTGCTGTTGGACATTCTGTCCCTCTGCTCACGAGGATCTGTTCAAGGAGGTAAAGGAAGGGAGAAGTTAGGGCAGAATGCTTTGAGAAAAATCTACTCACTTTCTTATGGAAGCCCCTCCAAACTGCCTTTCACTTTTCGGGAAGAGCTTTGGTGAGCTGTGGTTGGTGCTGGCTGAGGGTGCCCCAGGGAGCAGCAGGCTCTGCTGGGGGCTCTGCAGGACTAAGTCCTGCCCTACACCAGTAGGTAAACAGGTACACGGGGTGATCTCAGATTAAATCCAGTTGTGATATCAAAGAGCTTTTCAGCATTGTCACTCCCAATTCACCTGACTGCAGAGCAGAGCTGTGGGCAGTTTGGGTTGTGCCTTCTGCTCTAGTTGCCCCAGCACAGCTGAGCAGTGGTTGGAATGCAGCAATGCCTGGCATTTCTGCTGCACTGCAAGGGAAACCTTGTGGGTGCTGAGCTTGGGCACAGGGACTGTCCCGTAGTGCAGAGTGAGGACAGCCGCTCTGTCCATCAGCCCTGCTCTCAGCTGCCCTGTGCTGGCAGCTCTTCCACCTGGAGGACTATCACACTCAGGTATTCCCCCCAAAAGAAAGAGGCCAGTGCTGGGAGCAGAGGAATCCAGTTTGCAAGTGCACATCTGCAAACCCCTCACCCCATCTCATCGCACCTGAGGAGGATCTCAGCTCTGTCCTCCCAACCAGGGACACAGAGGGCTCATTACAGCTGCCCACATGCAGCCACCCAGCAGCATTTCAGTGGCCTTAGCACCAAGGTGTCTTCTCCATGGGGCTCCTGCAAAACACAGAGGTGCCCTGGGAGAGCTGTGCCCTACGGGAGGGCAGCCTGCAGCCCAGCAGGACCTCCCAAGGACAGAGTCAGCTCTCCTGAATTTGTTACGTCCTGAAGGGAGGGTGAGATGAGTGCCAGCCGCACACACTGCAGTACCCAGAGCCCCACAGGTGAACAGGGTGCAAGCTGGGTGCTTTTCCTCCATGGCCATATGTGCATGACAGCACACGCAGCGTTGGTGTCTGAACTGCACTTGAATGCTCACTCCCCACATCTGTCTCCCTTCCTTCCTGCCCATGGCTCTGCTGCCTGGAGCTCTTCTTGGCCACAACCTCTTTCTCTGTTCCCACGTCTCCTCCCTCTCTGTGCTCACAGAGCCCATCCCACCTGCTGTGTTCTCCGCTCTGCCCTGCAGGCACCTCCTGGCAGCAGGGCACTGCCCAGGGGCATCTCTGGGTGTGCAGGGGCTAAGCAGCAGCTCAGACAAGTCCTGATGAGAACTGGGGTCTCATTGCCTCTTCGAGAGCAGAGAAATAAATTCCCATCTCTCACTGCCCTCCCAGCCAACCAAGAGGAGAATACTCAACGCACAAACACCTTCCCTTTCATGTAATCCCCTACCTTGACATCCATCTTTAGAATGACCCTCTGCAAATGTCCTCAGGGTCATTTAGAAGTCTGAGCTGCCCTGACCCACACAGCAGCGTCTCAACAGCCGAAGGACCCTGCCTTGCTGGGGATCACTCTTTCCACTCACAGCTTCTCCCTGCAGAACCATGGGGAGCTCTGTGGTCTGGCTGAATGCTGACGCTGGCAGGCAGCAGAGTCCCTGCCCCAGGACACAGTGTCATGGGGTGCAGGGACCCTTCTCTGAAGGACAGCCCTGGGCCCCAGCATCACATCCCTGCAGCCGAGAGAAGGCACCCATCATGTCCTGTCCTCTGACAGTGTGGCAGGGTATCCCTCTTTTGGAGCATGTTCCTGAGAGCCATCCTGCCAATTGCTGTCTGCAGCATGGTGTGCCATGTCTAGAAGACACCTCCAAGACACTCATGTGCATTTCCCTACTGCCAGACACTTACTGTGTTAAGCGCTGTGAAGATTTCTCCTCCAGTGAGGTCTCAGCATCATCCCACCTCATGCAGCCAGTAACATCCCTCTTACTTCTCCGATCTCCCCTCAGTGCCTGCAGGCAGTGCCCTCAGCCCTGCTGCCCTTTGCAGAGGAGCTGCTCCTGGGCAGAGCTGTCTCTCTGCAGTGCTGCCCACTTGCCAGCAGCTCCCTCCATGCCAGGAGCCCAGCCCAGCTCAGCAGCAGAGGCCCAGCCCAAGGCACCACTTTCTCTGCCCCTCTGGGCTCCCTCCAGGTGTCCCTGGGGCTGCAGGGGAACCTGCTGGGAAACAGGCTGAAGGCATCACTCATGTTCCCTCCCTCAGCTGCAGAGAGACACTTACTTCCAGCAGTGTCATTTCCCCTATCACAAAAAGATGTCGGCATGAGAATCCCCTTTTTTGTCCCATCATTAGGCAGGACACCCAGGAAAGCTACAAGGAAAGATCTAATTTCTTCAAGCCAGGGGGACTTATCTTCAATTCAATCAATGAGGCATATCATGCTGGGTCTTTAGACATGGGTTTAGAAAGACATGCAGCTCTCTCTTGTCCATGCCACCTTTCTGCTCTGAAGCAAAGCCTTTGCAGCCATGAGGTCTTTGAGACTTGGTACCAGATTTTCTTATCGCAAATATGAGCTTGCCTGGTTGCACAGCTGCAGTGCTTCAGCCCAAATGTGCAGCAGCGCCCTCAGCCAGGGGCACAGGCCCGAGGAGCTGGAGCTGTTCCTGAGCAGACAGAGCTGTGACATGGTGGCAGAGCTCAGGACAGCTGCTCTTCAAGGACAGCATCCTCCAAGCTCCGCAAGGGTCCAGATCAAAACTCAGTCTAAACCTGAAAGGCAATTGAATAACAAGTGTTTCAGGAACAGTTAAAGAAGAAACAAAGATCCTGTGTGGCCACTGCTGAATTTAGGAAGAGCAGGTGCAGATAGATCTGAGATTCTCGGTGTCCTCTTTGCCTCAGACTTCCCCAGCAAGGTCTCCCAGGCATCCAGGGCAGGACTCTGGAGATCAGCTACCAGTGGATGGGGATCAAGTCGGGGATCAAGTCAGGGATGACATGAGCAAACTCCATCCTTCCCAGTGTATGGGACAGGAGGGCCACCATTGCAGGGAGCTGAGTGAGCAGGCCAATGTCACAGTGAAGCCACTCCATCATCTTCCAAAGGTCATGGAGACTGGGGGAACTCCCTGACGATGGGGAAAGTGCAAACGTTGCATGCGCCTTTCAAAATGCCCAAAGGATGTTCAGAGGAGCAAATGGCTGTGCCCCAGGTCA
This sequence comes from Nipponia nippon, assembly GCF_047370975.1. NCBI lineage: Eukaryota > Metazoa > Chordata > Aves > Pelecaniformes > Threskiornithidae > Nipponia > Nipponia nippon. Next base: position 48,040 of record NW_028262409.1, on the reverse strand, counting down.
TGTTCACTCGGATCCTGTTTCTGGGTGTCTGAAAGAGAAGGATTTACCCAGGGCAGCTTGTCTCTCACTGTCTTTTTTGCTTTCTGTGCTGAAAGGAGAGGATTGCTGGATGCGGGGAGAGCAGTGGTTGTTTTTTAACCTGGAAGTCAGTCAAGTTTTCAACATCACCCCCCTCACCCTCCCAATATTCTTGTGCCCAAGCTAGGATATTCTGGTCTGCCTGGCTGGATAAATAGACAGGTAAATAAACAGATGGGTGGTCGGGCTCAGAGGGATGTAGTCAATGCGAGGTACTCTGCCTGGAGGCACCTAGCTAGTAGGGTCCTGCAGGGGTCTGTCCTGCCACCTGCCCTGTTTACAATGTGTTTAAAGACCTGGAGGAGGTGAGAGAGTGCTTTTTCATAGCATTTGTAGATGACACCTTATTGAGGAGAGCAGACCTCCCATCCCAAAGCACAAAGACAGGCCAGACTGATGGGCAAAAAGGAACATCATGATGTCCAATAAAGACAAATTTCAAGCCCTGCCTTGAGGCTCACTAATCCCATGCAATGACAGAGGCCAGGGGCTGTGTGGCTGGGCAGCAGCTCTGTGGGGAAGGCTCTGGTGGTCCTTGGATTTCATTAGGCAAAACAGGAGCCATCAGCAAAGAAGGTCAACAGCATCCTTTGCTTCTCTTTTCATTCCTTGAAATTACAAGTGCTTCTCTTTTACTATCCTAATACGCCATAAAAAGAACAGCCTGCCCTATTAAACCTTCCCCCATTGGCCATGCATTTCTTGTTTTGTGCCCTCTTTTGGCATTTGTGAGATGGTTGCTGTGGTCATTTTCAACCTTGGGTAGCAACTCCATTAAGTATGTCATTCTCTTTCTGTACTTGTAGTGTCCTGCAATTCCCCATAGTGTTATCTTGTTTGAGACACTGGCCCACAAACCTCAAATGCTGATGTGTCGGAGTTTCAGTCCAGAGGGACCTCAACACACGTAGGGACTTGGCCAACAGAAACCTCCTGAAGTTTTACAACGCAAAGAGGGCACTGGGGGCAGAATAACCTCGTGCATCAGGACAGGCTGGGACCTGACTGGCTGAGGATTGTTCTGAGGAGAAGGGCATGGGAGTTATGATGGACGCCATACGAGCCCATGGGTTTCCATTTTGAAAAGAGTATGGAGAAACTGGAGAAGGCCCAGAGGAAGTCTGTTACGATGGGCTTCGGAGCCTAAAGCACATGAGCTGTGTGGAGAGGCTGAGGCAACTGGGCCTCTTTAGTCTGCTGACGGGGAGGCACAGGGCAGCCTAAAAGCAGGTGACACCTGCCTGGAGAGGTGGTGGAGCCAAGCTCTTCTGCGATGGCAGATGGTATGGCAGAGACCACAGCCACAGGCTTCTTCCCGGGGTCTTCAGACTGGGCCTCGGGAAAAACTGACTAGGAGGGTGATGCTGCACTGCAGCAGGACACCCAGAGCCTCTCTGTGATCTCCATCTTTGGAGGTTTTCAGCTTTCAGCTCTGCAAAGTCACAGCCAACCTGACCCGCATTTGGTGATTCCCCACCCTTTGGTGGGAGCCTGGACCGGACACCCCTGTAGTCCCTTTTCCCACCATCTGTTCCACGCACTTGCGCCTTGCAGTGTGCCCCAGGAGAAAGGATTCAGCTGGAAGTGAGGGTCTCCCCAGCACTGGCTCCTGGGACAATTCAGGGGGGAATTGTTCTGTACGCAGGAGGTCTCTAGTCCTTCCTTTGGTTCCAAGCAGGGCCAGCTCTGAGGTCCAAGCAGGTTGCACAATGAATGTCAACATCCCTGTACGCAGTCTGCACATGAGCCAGGCATCGATGCCACCATTGCAGCAATGGAGATGAGGCACTGGACCAGCTCCCTGAACCCAGGAATCAGTGTGCCATGCCTCCTGAGATTCCTGGGAACACCTCAGCATTTTGTCCAGAGAAGTGTGCCTTCTCTTTCAGTGTCTTGTGAGAGAGGTACAAATAGGTGAAGCTGTATTGCCTGAACTCACAAATTCTCTGTCAGTAAAGAGAAAGTCCCACAGCCTGTGGGATGTTCTCATGATTTGGTCCTATGGGAAGCTCAGTTTCATGGCTTGAGCCTGCTGCATTCACGTTTCCAGCACGGGGAGATGTTCGAGTTCGGGCATCAAACTTTTGCCCATTCTGCCGGGAGAGCCGGGACAGTTGTGTCACACAGCAGCCAGTGTCAGAGGGAAGATGGAGTGGATGGCCTTAGGTCAACAGAAAACACATTTTTGTGTCAAGCACAGATCCTAAAAACCCCCTGAAGCACTTCTTGCCCTGCATTTTGTTTGTCCTTATTTGCTCACAGCGAGCCACACACTGAAGTCCCAAGCTCCATCGATTCACAGAGGGAAGCAAAGACACTAAGTGAATGAAATGCTCTCTTTTTGAATAGTCAAATCTGCACTAACCCCAACATATCTGGGTTACAGGAGCATCTTCAAGTAGACTCTGCAGTATCTAGACCCACTCATTTCTCATTCTCCTCCAGCGCTGGACAGCTTGCGTGCAATTCTCCAGGCTTCCCTGTCTACTCAAGGGAGAGAAATCAGTTGTCTCACTGAGATGCTCTGGCCCACCCTGCCTGACCACCAGCTCCTGCTCCAGAAAGGCTCCTGTCAGCTCTGGGTCACATTGCCCAGTCCCAGGTGGGGGCCTCAGCTACCCCGGGGGATCCTGGAGGCAGTGGACGTCTCTGTGTGGGCAACTGCATCAACCCCTGGAGGGAGATGTTAGGCAGAAGTTGAAACATATGCAGGAAAGACCTCGGTGTACTGAGTGTGTAAGAAGTCTTCATTTTCATAACTTGGACGCTGGTCTGTAAATTCTCATTATTGTTTCATGGGCCATGGACATGGACCAGCAAGCTAGTGACGCTTTCTCTCCCTCTCTGTAAATACAGGTTTATACGTCCAGTCCCTTTTCACCGGTAACATTTGAGTTTGCTCCAGTAGCCCCTGATTTGCTTCCTCTCCACTCTTGGCTGTTTTCCTCTAGAGTCCTGCCTTGAGGCACAAAGGCCTGGGAGAGCTTGCTGGTGATAACGGAGACAAAGAGCACACAAAATATCTCAGATCTGTCTCTACCTGCTCTTTAGCAGTGGTCCTGTATTAGCTTTGCTCCTTCTTTAGCCGTCCCTGAAGTAGTAACAGCTTATTACGATGGTCTTGAATTGACTTTCAAGTTTCAAGTGTGTTAGCAGCTGTGCTAACAAGTTCTCCCAAGACCATCCAGAGACCTCCTGGGCTGTTTGCATGCTGCTGTGTTCCTCTTCCAGGAAATGCCAACGTCATTAAAGACCCCAGTGAGACCCAGGCTTCTACATCCAGAGACTTCCTTGCGGTGCCTATTGGTCTCTTCTCCCAAGTAGCAAGCGATAGGACAAGAAGAAGTGGCCTCAAGTTGCACCAGGGGAGATTTAGATTGGATATTAGGTAAAATTTCTACACCAAAAGAGTCGTCAGGCATTGGAACAGGCTGTCCAGGGAAGCTGTTGAGTCCTAATCCATGGAGATACTTAAAAGACGTGCGGTGCTTAGGGACGTGGTTTAGCAGTGGACTTGGCAGCGTTAAGTTGATGGTCAGACTCGATGATCTTACAGGCTTTTTCCAATCTAAATGTTTCTATGATTCTATGAGTCTATGACTATGCCCACTTTCTCACCCTGACTGAGGGTTCCTTGTCTCCCACCACGATGTCACAACTTCACTGGCGCCTCCTCTGACCCTCACTCACCAGGGCTCAGCCAGCTTTTCACTTGCCCCAGTAAGGAGCTCCAGACATCCAAGCAGCTTCTTCACTTTGAGGAAACCCAACTCCTGATCCTTCCAGGCTGTCTGTCCTGAAAAGTCTGTAGCCACCCATCGCAGCACCCCAAGCTGCGTGACTTGTCCCACCATGCCTTGGCAGTTACTCCATCGATGTCAAAAAGCACAGGCTCCAGCGCGTCCTGCCTATGCCCCTGGCTGAGGGCATCGGTGCCCGTTTGGGCTGTAGCACTCAGCTGTAGCACCAGGCCAAGCTCTGACTTGTCTTAGGGAAACCTGGCACCAAGTGTCCAGGACCCCATGTGGGCAAAGGCTTGGCTTCAGAGCAGAGACATGCCAGAGGGGTTGGCAGATGGAAACAAAGCTGAAACTGAATGCTAAGAGAGTGAGCAGACTGCAAGGACAGAGAGAACCAGGGCTGGGAAGGGCAGCCCTGGCAGGAAGTGGGTTATTTGTCAGTGGTGTCTGTGCTGCCCCTTAGGACCTTTGGTGGAGGTGAAGCTGGTCTCCAGGAATGACAAGGTGCTACTGACAGGCCCACCGTGAAAATGGTTTGTCTGTTCCTTGACTGTGTTTTCCTGGGGGGTGAGTAAAGGTTGATGGAGAGTAAAAGAAGTTTGAAAGGGTAGGCACATGCACGGAGACCCTCAAAGTGATGTTTCTCCTAACCATGGACTGCCCTACATCCACTGGATAGAGACGGGACAGGCCTTGCCCCACTGCAGAGCTTGCAATCAGTTCCTTGCTCCAAGGCACCGAATCTGCCTGCGATGCTGCCGCGTCTCTGACACACGCTCACTCTGAGTGGGGATGGCTTTCCTGTACAGGACCATCGCTGTCCCTGCCAAATGCCTGTGGCTGCGTGTCAGAGCCTTGGCACCTCACATGACATTACGGGCCTGGAATTGGCATTACACGGAATAACTGCCCTGAATTTGATCAGGCAATGTGAGAATGTTCTTGACGCCACCATCATTAGAGTCAATGGAGATCCAGTAAACGTGGCTGATGAAAAGACAGAGGGAAACTTAGCTCTGCCTATGGTACATGATTCCATTTCAGCAGAAGAATCCCTTCATAGGCTGCCCAGAAGGTAACAAATAGAGACAGGTTCTATCATCCTAAAAGGGGGCATCTGATGTCATTTCATTTGGCCAAAGATTCCCCACCAGCCTCCAAGAAGATGTCCCCAGATGCTGCCCTGTCTCTCAGCATTGCTCCACGAGGGCTTGCAGCTGGCTCCACGTACCTTGGAGCACCTCTGGAACTTCAGGGGTCACCAGGTCTTTGCATCTGAACACCTCAGTCCTGGCCTCCATCTCCATTCATGAGCAGGGGAGCTGAGCCAAGGAGCTCACATGCAGATGCCTATTGTGTGCGCACCTGAACTGAGGCAAGAGGAATCCCACCTCCTGTGGGTTTCTGCTGTGCATGGGGGATAGCTAAGTACTATAGACATGGAATGGGGGCTGAATCCCTTCCCTCAGCAGTGGTAAATGAGATCATTCCCTCTCCTTGCTTGGGCGTCCTGCCTAAAGATGGGACAATGATAAGGTGATTCTTGGACCTAACTCTTCTTCAGATGGGAGAAATGACACTGGTGGAAAGCAGTGTCAGTTCCCAGCTGAGGGAGGGAACATCAGAGATGCCTTCAGCCTGTTTCCCAGCAGGTTCCCCTGCAGCCCCAGGGACACCTGGAGGGAGCCCAGAGGGGCAGAGAAAGTGGTGCCTTGGGCTGGGCCTCTGCTGCTGAGCTGGGCTGGGCTCCTGGCACAGAGGGAGCTGCTGGCAAGTGGGCAGCACTGCAGAGAGACAGCTCTGCCCAGGAGCAGCTCCTCTGCAAAGGGCAGCAGGGCTGAGGGCGCTGCCTGCAGGGACTGAGAGGAGATCTGCGAGGCTGAGAGAGCTTAAAGGCAGGTGGGAGTGGGAGGAGAGCTCACTGGAGGAGAAATCTTCACAGCCCTCTATGTGGTAAGTCTCTGGGTGTAGGGCAATGCAGCTTCAGTTCCTGGAGGGACCATCAAAAGCTGGCACATCCCACAGCTTATGGGATCTGTCAGTATTACTCTCTTAGTTTCTCTAACGCAGAGGAGAAGGATGTGCTCCAGAGCACAGCTTACCTGCTGCACCATCAGAGGGACAGAACATGACAGCTGCCTTCTCCCGGGGATGGTTGTGGAGGTGTGCATATGGGTGTTCAGCCAGGGGTGCCCAGGGCCATCCTTCAGAGCAGGGTCCCTGCCCCCCAGGGGCTGTGTGCTGGGGCAGGGACTCTGCCGCCTGCCGGGTCAGCACTCAGCCTGCCCCGGGAGCTCCCCACAGCGATGCAAGGAGAAGCTGTGGGTGGAAGGAGCGACCCCTGGCAGGGCAGAGTCCTGCTCTCGAGTGGGTGCTGCGTAGGTCAGGGCTGCTCACAGCAGCAGATCACTACAGGGCATTCCCAGGAGAAGACTTTCCAAGAAGCAGAGCAAGGCAGGGGCTACCCAAAAGGGAAGGATCCTGTTCTTTCAATCTTCTACTCTGGGTTGTCTGGGTGGGCAATGGGACACAGAAATTCATCTCTCAGTTCTGGAGGAGGTACTGAAATTGCAACTCTTTTACTCTTCAAAGTGAATAAACCAGGCAGTATCAGAAGTCAACATACCGTGGCTTACAGACAGCATCAGTATCACTTTTCCAGACTCATCAGGTTTGGTCTGAGGTTCCCATCAGAGCCTGCACAAACAGAGAGGCCCCTGGGCAGTGCCCTGCTGCTCGGAGGTGCCTGCAGGGCAGAGCTGAGCACACAGCGGGTGGGATGGGCTCTGTGAGCTCTGACAGGGAGGAGGCTTGGGGCCAGAGAAACAGCTCCTGGCAGGGACAGCTCCAGGCAGCAGAGACAGGGGCAAGGGGTGGGGGGAACTGCAAACAAGCACTGGGGGAAGGTGCTCTCCGGCAGCTCTCTTGTTGTCTTTCACTGTAGATGTCTTCTGGGCATTGTCTGCTGGGCAGTGCTCGGGCTCTCTCTTTAGCACATGTCATCTTCGGGACCCCTGACTCTCTGCTTTGCCTGTCCTGCTGGGCTTGTGAGCTGCCCCCAGAAAGGCACAGCTCTCCTGTAGGATCCTAGGGAGTGCTGAGCCTTTCCTTGGGGCTTGGCGCTCTCCTCTCAGGGTCCTTTGCTCCTCCCTGTGAGGGGTCCTGTCCTGCTCTCTTCATCACAACTCCATCTCTGGGCTGGGACAGAGATTGCAGATCTGCCCATTGAACCAGTGCTCCCCTGCTGCCATACAAGTTCAGTTGTTTGGGGTTTTAAAGAGAAATTTGTGTGTGAAGTCATCTTCAAGGCAGCACAAGCGAAAGGGCAGCACAGATGGGAAAAAAGACTGGTGGGCAGAGAGAGCTCAGAGCTCAGAGAGATTTGGCTGGCACTCAGGAATAAAAGGAGAGTTATGATCTGTGGAAGAAGGGGCAGGCAACTCAGGAGGACTACAAGGATGTTGTGAGGTTACACAGGGAGAAAATTAGAAGGGCCAAAGCCCAACTAGAACTTAATCTGGCTACTGCCGTAAAAGGCAGCAAAAAAATGTTCCTATAAATACATTAGCAACAAAAAAGGGGCTAAGGAGAATCTCCATCCTTAATTGGATAGTGACAAAGGATGAGGAAAAGACTGAGGTACTCAATGCCTTCTTTGCCTCAGTCTTTAATAGTCAGACCAGTTGTTCTCGGGGTACCCAGCCCCCTGAGCTGGAAGACAGGGATGGGGAGCAGAATGAAGCCTCCATAATGGAAGGGGAAATTGTCAGCGGCCTGCTACACCATGTAGACACACACAAAGTCTATGGGGCCAGATGGGATCCACGCGAGGGTACGGAGGGAGCTGGCAGAAGTGCTCACAAAGCCACTTCCAATCATTTATGAGCAGTCCTGGCTAAGTGGGGAGGTGCCAGTCGACTGGAGGTTAGCAAATATGATGCCCATCTTCAAGAAGGGCCAGAAGGAGGATCTGGGGAACTACAGGCCTGTCAGTCTGACAGCGGGGCCAGGGAAGGTTATGGACCAGATCATCCTGAGTGCCATCATGCGGCACGTATAGCACAACCAGGGGATCGGGCCCAGTCAGCATGGGTTTATGAAAGGCAGGTCCTGCTTGACTAACCTGATCTCCTTCTATGACAAGATGACCTGCTTAGTGCATGAGGGAAAGGCTGTGGATGTTGTCTACTTGGACTTGAGTAAAGCCTTTGACACTTTTTCCCACAGCATTCTCCTGGAGAAACTAGCGGCTCATGGCTTGGGCCCATGTACTCTTTGCTGTGTAAAAAACTGGCTGGATGATGAGGTCCAAGAGCGGTGGTGAAGGGAGTTCAATCCAGTTGGTGGCCGGTCACAAGCGGTGTTCCCCAGGGCTCAGTATTGGGCCTAGTTCTGCTTAGTATCTTTATCAATAATCTGGATGAGGGGATCGAGTGCACCCTCAGTAAGTTTGCCAATGACACCAAGTTGGGCAGGAGTGTTGATCTGCTGGAGGGCAGGAAGGCCCTGCAGAGCGATCTGGACAGGCTGGATCGATGGGCCGAGGCCAGCTGTAGGAGGTTCAACAAGGCTCAGTGCTGGGTCCTGCACTTGGGTCACAACAACCCCATGCAACGCTACAGGCTGGGGGAAGAGTGGCTGGAGAGCTGCCTGGCTGAAAAGGACCTGGGGGTGTTGGCTGACAGCCGGGTGAATATGAGCTGGCAGTGTGCCCAGGTGGCCAAGAGGGCCAATGGCATCTTGGCTTGTATCAGGAATAGTGTGGCCAGCAGGACTAGGGAAATGATGGTTCCCCTGTACTGGGCACTGGTGAGGCCGCACCTCAAATCCTGTGTTCAGTGTTGGGTCCCTCACTACAAGAAGGACATCGAGGTGCTGGAGCGTGGCCAGAGAAGGGCAACAAAGCTGGTGAAGGGTCTGGAGTACAAGGCTAGTGAGGAGCGGCTGAGGGAGCTGGGGTTGTTTAGCCTGGAGAAGAGGAGGCTGAGGGGAGACCTTATTGCTCTCTGCAACCACCTGAAAGGAGGCTGTAGTGAGGTGGGAGTTGGTCTCTTCTCCCAAGTAACAAGCGATAGGACAAGAGGAAATGGTTTAGATTGGCTATTAGGAAAGATTTCTTCACAAAAAGGGTTGTCAAGCAGTGGAACAGGCTGCCCAGGGAAGTGGTTGAGTCCCCATCCCTGGAAGTATTTAAACGATGTGTGGACGTGGTGCTTAGGAACATGGCTTAGTGGTGGACTTGGCAGTGCTACATTAACGGTTGGACTCGATGATCTTAAAGATCTTTTGCAACTTAAATGATTCTATGATTCCATGATTCTGTAACACTGCAGCTCTCCTGACTCTGCACTAAGCTACAAATATCTGAGCCCTTTTCTATGTCCTGTCTCAAGACTCTTCCATTTTCAGTCATAAAAATGAGGATTTCTATCCCTAAATAGGATACCCACCGGTTGTGATGGTGGAAAATAAAAACCACAAACAAAATTATTATAAAGACTTGCTAAGCCTCTTTTCTGCAGCCCACACTCTTCGGAGACATGAGTGCAGATATTGAACTTTTCCGTTAAAGGCGGATTACGTCTGACATCCCTTGAGAGCAATGGAGCTGTCACAAACCAGCTCCCATGTAGCCACTGCAGCAGAGCACAGCTGACTCCTCAGCAGCACATGAGCAGAGGTCCTGCTTGGTACACCACACTCAGCCAGCGCAGACCAGAGAAAGGAAATGCACTTCACTTGGAGGGTATTGCGATGAAAAATGGAGTGGTTTTGCTCAGAGGAGTCTGTCTTGATTTTAACCTGTCCTTTCATTTTTGGAGTAGTGCCCCCATGTCAAGAAACAGCAAATGTCCAACAGCAGCTCTGTCACCCAGTTCCTCCTCCTGGCATTCGCAGACACACGGGAGCTGCAGCTCTTGCACTTCTGGCTCTTCCTGGCCATCTACCTGGCTGCCCTCCTGGGCAATGGCCTCATCATCACTGCTGTAGCCTGTGACCACCACCTCCACACCCCCATGTACTTCTTCCTCCTCAGCCTCTCCCTCCTTGACATGGGCTGCATCTCCACCACTGTCCCCAAAGCCATGGCCAATTCCCTCTGAGACACCAGGGACATCTTGTGCTTGGGATGTGCTGCCCAGCTCTTTCTGCTTTTCTTCTTCCTTGGAGCAGAGTGTGCCCTTCTCACCATCATGGCCTATGACCGTTTTGCTGCCATCTGCAAACCCCTGCACTATGGGACCCTCCTGGGCAGCAGAGCTTGTGTCCACATGGCAGCAGCTGCCTGGGGCAGTGCTTTTCTCAATGCTCTCCTTCACACTGTCAATACATTTTCACTCCCCCTCTGCCAAGGCAATGCTGTGCACCAGTTCTTCTGTGAACCTCCGCAGATCCTCAAGCTCTCCTGCTCAGACGCCTACCTCAGGGAAGCCGGGCTCCTTATTTTAAGTTCTTTGTTAGCATTTGGGATGTTTTGTTTTCATCGTGCTGTCCTATGTGCAGATCTTCAGGGCCATGCTGAGGATCCCCACACAGCAGGGACGCCACAAAGCCTTTTCCGCGTGCCTCCCTCACCTGGCTGTGGTCTCCCTGTTTATCAGCACTGCCATGTTTGCCTACCTGAAGCCCCCCTCCATCTCCTCCCCATCCCTGGATCTGGTGGTGGCAGTGCTGTACTCGGTGGTGCCTCCAGCAGTGAACCCCCTCGTCTACAGCATGAGGAACAAGGAAATGAAGGATGCAGTGTGGAAAGTATTTGATTACAAGCTACTTCATATTAAGAAGGTGCCCATTGTCCCACTCGGGCTCCCACAGTATCACAGGAATAGCCTGGACTAACTTTTCTTCATACGTGTCTTTATTTTTCCTTTGTGGGATATTTGGGGTGTTGTTTTTTTATTCATACCTGTGATAATATTATTCTTGGCCTCCTACCTGCCTTTTCTTGACCCAAAGTCCTCATGTACATATGGATCCAAGCTCCCCATTTAGATGAAGTCAATAAAGAAACAAGTAGAAAATCATTTGTCTCAGCTCCCATCTCTTCACATCTCCTCTGGAGCTGGGGGAACAGCCCCAACCGGCAGGAGGGCTTCAGGAGGCAAATGCCCAGCTACCTCACGGAGGAGCAGCCCTGGTGGGCACTATCCCTCTGCCGCCTGCGCATTGGGGCTGCTGCTTTCCTGGAGCCATGGCCAAGGACAGCAGCAGGGCGTGGCTTTTTCAGTGCCGGTCTCTCCTCAATTCCACACTGTTCTGCTGTGCCCTTTTATTTCTGCTGCCCCTAAGGTCTCGTGCAACTTGTGACAGTCCTGTTATCTGTATGGTGGCATCCCTGTGGCTGAGGGCAGGAGCAGGCCACGTGAACCACTCTATCAGAGCTGGTCTCCATGCAAGCACCCTCATAACCAAAGGGGCTCCTCAGGACAGGGCCAGAAGGCTGGGCGCCTCTTCCAAAGCTGCTGTCAGGAATACACCCAATAGGGATCTCCCTTCAAAAGGACTTTTGCTCTTCTGGGCTTCTGATGGATTCAGGGTGACAATCTGAGAGTGCCACGGTGATGTGTTAGGGACCAAGGCATGGATGAAGACCTCCCTTCTTGGTTGCATATGTCCCCTGAAAGAGCAACCGGTCTTTGACATATCTGCCTGGTGCTGTCCCACCTGCAGTGGGGCTGATGGCAGATGCCATCCTGAAGAGGAACTGAGAGCTGCCAGGAGAGCTCAGGGGATCTCCAGGGACAGTGTGTGAGTCTGGGTGGGCAGTGAGTGGCACCTCATAAAATGAGTGACCATCCAAGGAGGAGTGTCCCAGAGGAAAAGGTGAATGTGAAGAGCCCACAGGCTAACAAGGGCCCTGCAATGCCAGGAGAGGCTGTGAGGAGACAGCAGGCAAAGGGCCATAAGACTGGAGAGTGTTTCAGGGCAACCTCTTGGAAACCCCATGGGCTGGATCCAGTGCAGCCATCCCCTGCCCTGTGTGCCATTAGAGACACCCCGTGGTCCTGCCCAGCCCTGTCCTTGGCTCCTGAGCAATCAGGGATGATGGAAAAGGGCTCAGCAGCTGTGATCCTGCTCCAGCTGGGTCTGCTTCTGACCCTGACCAGCATGGCCAGTGCAGGGTCACCCCATGGCCCCAGGGCACCACAGCTCCCTCCCTCTGCAGAACAGCAATGCCAGCGTGGGGCCTTGCAGGAACCAGGAATGTCTGGCGAGGCCAGCACAGACATGCTGACCTGGGGAAAGCCTCTCTGGAGAGCAGGGATGACTGTGGAGAAGAGCAAGGGAGCATTTCTGTGGCTGCAGGGAGGAATCCATGAGAAAGAGAAACCTCTTTCTGCAAGCACCCACTCGAGGCAGGCTGCTCTGTCCCCTGGCCAGGACTCCTGTGCTGGTGTGGGGAGAGGGGCTGACAATGATGGAACAGAGTCAGTCTGTGGTGGGCGTCTCCTGGACCAGAGACCATGCTTCCTGCAGTTTCCCTAACCTCCATTTGCTCATGCCATGGTGAGCCTGCAGCCCTGGGGCTGATGGGGAGGCTGAGACAGGAGCTGCTGTGCCCTTCAGAGGGACTGGGGCTGTGGGGTGAGTGCCCAGAGCTCTGCAGCAGCCTGTGGCGGTGTCGTGGTTTAACCCCAGCCAGCAACTAAGCACCACGCAGCTGCTCACTCACTCCGCCCTGGTGGGATGGGGGAGAGAATCAGAAGAGTAAAAGTGAGAAAACTTGTGGCTTGAGAAAAAGACATTTTAATAGGTGAAGCCAAAGCCGCGCGCACAAGCAGAGCAAAGCAATGAATTCATTCACTACCTCCCATTGTCAGGCAGGTGTTCAGCCATTCCCAGGAAACCAGGGCTCCATCATGCGTAACGGTTACTTGGGAAACCAAAACAGTCCAGTCAAGGGGTTGAGCGCATCTGTCACACTCTGCCCCACTGTCAGCCCACAGGCACCACCTCAGTCCCTCTGCGCTGGGTGTTGGGTATCACCACGGGCCCTCCCCTGAGCCCGTGCAGGGAGATAAGATACAGTTTAATAATTGAAGTACAATAAAACAGAACAGTTTAATAGGTAAAGCAAAAGCCGCATGCAGAAGCAGAGCAAAGCAAGGAATTCATTGACTCCTTCCCATCGGCAAGCAGGTGTTCAGCCATTCCCAGGAAAGCAGGGCTCCGTCACGTGTAATGGATACTTGGGAAGACAAATGCCATCACACAGAACATCCCCCCCTTCCTTCTTCTTCCCCCAGCTTATATACTGAGCATGACGTCATGGGGTATGGAACAGCCCTTTGGCCAGTCTGAGTCAGCTGTCCTGGCTGTGCCCCCTCCCAATTTCTTACGCATCCGGCAGAGCATGGGAAGCTGAAAAGCCCTTGACCAGTGTGAGCACTACTTAGCAACGACTTAGCACTACTTAGCAGGAACCAAAACATCAGTGTTTCTCAACATTGTTCCCACCCTAAACCCAAAACACAGCACTATACCAGCTATTAAGAAGAAAATTAACTCTATCCCAGCTGAAACCAGGACAACATCACTTGTGCCCTGTCCCCCTTCTGTTCCTCCTACTTGACACAGCCTCCCCCAGGTCCTGGAACCTAACCAGCCCTATCCGCACCCCATGTAGGGTTTCATAGACACCCCTGACCCGGGGTCTGCCAGGGTCTGGACAAGGAGAGAGGTCGAGCAGGGATGGCCATTCCCCCAGGGCAGGCCCGGAGTCCATCAGGAGGAGGCAAAAATGGCCATGCAGAAAAACTCAGCCATAAACCTGTGGAGAGTGGCCAAATAGGGAGGCCACCAGTGAAAGCTCCCTCCAGTCCCATTCCCAAACACATTACCCTGAGCCCTACTGCCTTCAGCCCATGGAGAACACCAGCACAGCAGCACGGCTTTTTGGGGAAATCCCTTCAGCCTGTTCCTGACCTCAGCTTTGGAAAAAGAGCCCAACCTCCAGACACTGGCACTGATGAAACCCCCATTTATTACAGAGATGTGACATGGGAGGACACTGTACCATTGAGCCAGGCACATGTGCAAAGACCTTTGGGTCAGACAGACTGGGTTCATGCATCTGGAGAAGTGGACTGCATGCAGACATTCCTGGAGAAAGAGAATTATCACAGATAAAATGCCCAAAGCACAGGAGGTTCCCCAGATACATTGGAAATCACTGGTGAAGAGACATGGGCAGCTTATTGCTGCTGAAAGGCTACGGATTGAATGAGCTTCTTCAGTGCCTCCTTGAGCTCCTGGTTCCTCATGCTGTAGATGAGGGGGTTCACTGCTGGAGGCATCACCGAATACAGAACTGCCACCACCAGATCGAGGGATGGGGAGGAGATGGAGGGGGGCTTCAGGTAAGCAAACATGCCAGTGCTGACAAACAGGGAGACCACGGCCAGGTGAGGGAGGCACGTGGAAAAGGCTTTGTGGCGTCCCTGCTGTGAATGCATCCTTAGCACGGCCCTGAAGATCTGCACATAGGACAGCACAATGAAAACAAAGCACACAAAGCCCACAAAGACGCTAACAACAAGAAGACCAGCCTCCCTGAGGTAGGAGTGTGAGCAGGAGAGCTTGAGGATCTGGGGGATTTCACAGAAGAACTGGTCCACAACATTGCCTTGGCAGAGAGGTAGTGAAAATGTATTGGCAGTGTGCAGGAGAGAATTGAAAAAAGCACTGCCCCAGGCAGCTGCTGCCATGTGGACACAAGCTCTGCTGCCCAGGAGGGTCCCATAGTGCAGGGGTTTGCAGATGGCAACATAGCGGTCATAGGCCATGATGGTGAGAAGACAGTACTCTGCTCCTACCAAGAAGGCAAAGAGAAAAAGCTGGACAGCACATCCTGTGTAGGAGATGTCCCTGGTGTTCCAGAGGGAATTGGCCATGGCTTTGGGGACAGTGGTGGAGACAGAAACCAGGTCGATGAGGGAGAGGTTTAGGAGGAAGAAGTACATGGGGGTGTGGAGGTGGTGGTCGCAGGCTACGGCAGTGATGATGAGGCCGTTGCCCAGGAGGGCAGCCAGGTAGATGGCCAGGAAGAGCCAGAAGTGCAAGACCTGCAGCTCTCGTGTGTCTGTGAATTGCAGGAGGAAGAACTGGGTGATGGAGCTTGTGTTGGATGGTTGCTGCCTCTGGGCATGGGGTCCTGTTCCTACGGGAAGTGTTAATGATGAGGAAATGTCTCTGAGCAAAATCAAAGCTTGCTTTTAGACCCTCACTCTGACACACTCTGCCCCATCCCCCACCCCCCCACTTACTCCTTTTCCAGGAGACCTTCCTTCAGCTCTGTGGCTGCAGCTCTGGCTGAGTGTGCTGTGAGGAGCAGGGCCTCTGCCCGCTGGCTGCTGAGGAGTCAGCCCTGCTCTGCAGCAGTGGGTTCATGGGAACGGTGGGGCAGGGGCCAGTCCTGGTGTTCGACTTTGTCAGATGAAACTGGTCCTAATGCAGAAGGGCCTGTCAGCATCTGCACTCCCAGTGCTAAGGAAAGGGGATAACAGAAGGCACTTCGGGAGGTTTGGGGATTTTAATGCTCCACCCCCATCTCACCTGGGCAGTTTTCTTGGATTTCAGAAAACTTCAGCATTTCTTCTGCACTCAGGGAGAACAGAGCGAGTCCTGATATCAAAAGGATTGCCTGGGGCTTAGTGTAGAAGGAGGGGAGCTGATCTGTCTCTCTGTCTTGTTCTCAGTTGCCGTGGGCTTGTTCTCCATGAGAGGGAGGGTGATCCCACTGTTTTGCTACCCTGAAAAACAACCAGACTTTGCTGAGAACAGAAATATCCCCCACAGACCACTAAATGTCTCACCCTTTCTCAGGGTCTCAGCACCCCACTTCTAGCCCAGGACACACAGGGCTCATTTCACCACCCCAACAGCATTTCCTCCATTGTAGCATCTCTACACTTCTGCATGGGGCTTTCAGATAACAAAAGGGTGCTAGGGGACAGGTTTGCATTCTCAATGGACATCTCAGCTTGAAAGGACAAAACTTCTCAAGCACAGCTTCTCAAGGACACAGCCAAGTGTCCTAACGATACCATCTGATTAAGGGAAAACCAGATTATTCTCCAGCCCCATAGACCTCATTGCCCACAGCCCCACAGGTGAGATGAAAGCTGGAACTCTTGTTCCCATGGACACATCTTCATGAGAAGACCCACAAGATCAGTGTGTGACTCTGCAGCTAAAAATTCCCATCCCCGGAGAGTCTGGCAGCAAGAAGATAACAATAGCAATAACACAGACCAGTGGAGAAACAAGGCAAAACACAGTGAGGGTGTGGCTGAGAGAGGCCAGGGCAGAGGCATTGGGGCACTCAGACAGCGTTCCCCTTCCCCAGCTGTGCACGCCACCTCCCAGACACCACCATTGCCGGGCAGCTGCTCTCAGCCCCTGTGCTCTGCAGAGGGAACTGGGCCCGTGGCTGCAGAGCTGCACCACGGCTCTGCTGGAGCTCTGGCTGCAGAGGAGGTGGTTCACGCCTTGGAGCCCCCAGCCCTGAGGGCAGAGGCTTTGGTGGGTGGGAGAGGAGGCAAGGGGGCTTGCTCAGAGGAAGGCATCTGCATTGGAGGGGATCATACGGAGATTTCTGAATTCTCTCTCCCACAACATTTCTGGGTTTACTTTCCTCTCATTCCCTCATCATCTCCCTGCTGCCTGGTGATTCTCACCATGGGAGGTGTTTCCCTGTCCCATGGCTTTTCCCTGTTCAGCCATCACAGACCCCATCCCAACCTCTGTGCACTCACCTTGGCCCTCCAGAAACCTGCCTGTTTGCAGGGCAGCGGCTGGGTGCATGTTCCTGTTTGCAGGTGGAAAAGGGCAGGTCAGAAGAACCCTGATGGGTCCAGCAGAGGTGATGCTGGTGCTGTCCTTTGGCAGAGCAGTGGCTGAGGGTAATTTAGGAGGCTCCTATCAGGAGTTACTGATCACTCAGTCAGGAGTCTCTGTGACTTTTTTAAAGTTGACAGGTCCTTTTCCATTTATCCCTTTTCCACTATCCTCCTCACTCCATGTAGGAAATTGAAAACAAATTGAGGAAATCTTCGTTGTCTTTATGGCAATCCCTGCCAGGACCTTCTCCTTGAAACCTCCCTGAGGAAATATTCTGGGGGGGAACTGGAGCTGTGAGCAGCCCTGACCCATGCAGCACCCTCTCGAGAGCAGAAGGACCCTGCCCTACCAGGGGTCCCTTCTTCCACCCACAGATTCTCCCCACAGCGCTGCTGGGAGCTCCCCGGGCAGGCTGAGCACTGACCATGGCACACAGACCGCTGGGGCACAGGGACCCTGCTCTGAAGGACAGCCCTGGGCATCCCTGGCTGTGCACCCGGCTTAACAGCCTTGCAGTCATCCGCAGAGGAAGGCAGCCATCATGCCCTGTCCCTCTGATAGTGCAGCAGGGAAAACCTGCTCTGGAACATGTCTTCCTACTCTACATTTGAGAAGCCATAAGATTCATCCTTAAAGATCCCACAGGCTATGGGATGTAGCAGCTTTTGGAGATCCCTCCCGCAGCTGCAGCTTCACTGCCCTGCTTCCAGGGGCTTACCGTGTCAAGGGCTTTTTAGATTTTCCCACAATGGGCTCTCAGTGTCCTCGCACCACAGACTGCCTTCAACCTCTCTCTGCCTTGCTACTCTCCCCTCTGTGCCTGTAGACAGTGCCCTCAGCCCTGCTGCCCTTTGCAGAGGAGCTGCTCCTGGGCAGAGCTGTCTTTCTGCAGCACTGCCCACTTGCCAGCAGCTCCCTCCATGCCAGGAGCCCAGCCCAGCTCAGCAGCAGAGACCCAGCCCACGGCACCACTTTCTCTGCCCCTCTGGGCTCCCTCCAGGTGTCCCTGGGGCTCCAGGGGAACCTGCTGGGAAACAGGCTGAAGAAAACACTTCTTTTCCATCCCTCAGCTGGGGAGACACAATTATTCCCAGCAGTGTCATTTCTCCTATCAGGAAAACATTTGGGCATGAGAATCACCTTTCCTTGTCCCATCATGAGACAGGACAAGCAGACAGTGACAAGGAGGGATCTGCGTTACCCCTGCTGAGGGAAGGGATGCAGATGAGTCAATAGATGCTTCTCATTTGTGGTTTTGCAGTCCTGGGGCTAGAAGGGGACTTAGCTCCCTCCCATGCACAACACAAACCAACAGGACGTGGGATTCCTCTTGCACCAGGTGTGCAGGTGGGCACAGAATAGGCACTTGCATGGGAGCTCCTTGTCACAGTTCCCATGCCTGTTAATGGGGATGGAGGGCAGGACTGGGCAGTTCAGACACAAAGCCTGGTGATATTGAAGGTGTCAGGAGTGGTGAAAGATCTGTGAAGGCAACTGCAAGCTCTAATGGAGCCATTCGTAGAGACAGGCCAACATCTGGGGGAATCCTCTTAGAGGCTGCTGGGCATTTTCTTTGGCCAACTGAAATGACAGCTGATGCTCCAATGAGGGCACCTGAACCTGCCCCCACTCATTATGTTCAGGACAGCCTTGAGAGTTATTCATCTGAACCACTGGAGCCGTGTGCCACAGGGAGAGCTCAGGCTCTCTCTTTCTCTTCTCCATCGGCTGTATTTACTAGGTCTCCACTCACTCTACTGGCAGTTGCCTCATGTTCATCCCCACATTGCCTTACAGAGATCCGGGTGTCTACTCAATTTAATTTTTATATCCAGGCCCACAGAGCTCCATGAGATACCAAGGCTTGCAGAGACAGCCCAGGACCAGTGACGAGTGGCGTTCCTCAGGGGTCAGTCTTGGGACTGGGCTGTTTAACACCTTTGTCGGTGACTTGGACAGTGGGATTGGGTGCACCCTCAGCAAGTTTGCCGAAGACAGCAAGCTGTGGGGTGCAGTCGACACGCTGGTGCGAAGGGATGCCATCCAGAGGGACCTTGACAGGCTGGAGAGTTGGGCCCATGCGAACGTCATGAAGTTCAACAAGGCCAAGTGCAAGGTCCTGTACGTGGGTCGGGGTAATCCCAAGCACAAATACAGGCTGTGCAGAGAATGGATTGAGAGCAGCCCTGAGGAGAAGGACTTGCGGGTGTTGGTTAATCACAAACTCAACATGACCTGGCAATGTGCGCTTGCAGCCCAGAAGGACAGCCGTATCCTGGGCTGCATCAAAAGAAGCATGACCAGCAGGTCGAGGGAGGGGATTCTGCCCCTCTACTTCACTCTCATGAGACCCCACCCGGAGTGCGGCGTTCAGGTCTGGAGCTCCCAATAGAAGACGGACATGGACCTGTTGGAGTGAGTCCAGAGGAGGGCCATGAAGGTGATCAGAGGGCTGGAGCAGCTCTCCTATGAAGACAGGCTGAGAGAGTTGGGGTTGTTCAGCTTGGAGAAGAGAAGGCCGCACGGAGACTTTCCAGTACCTGAAGGGGGCCTGGAAGAAAGCTGGAGAGGGACTTTTTATAAGGGTATGTAGTGATAGGACAAGGGGTAATGGCTTTAAACTGAAAGAGGGTAGGTTTGGATTAGATACAAGGAAGAAATTCTTTTGTATGAGGGTGCTGAGGCACTGGAAGAGGTTGCCCAGGGAAGCTGTGGATGCCCCCTCCCTGGCAGTGTTCAAGGACAGCTTGGATGGGGCTTTGAGCAACATGGTCTAGTGGAAGGGGTCCCTGCCCATGGCAGGGGGGTTGGAACCAGATCATCTTTAAGTGATTTCCAACTCAAACCATTCTTGTATTCTATGATGGTTCTATTTACTAACAGGAAAGCAATTCCCACTCAGGGTGGGTGTGTGACAGACACCCCAGAAGGCATTGCAAGCAGTGCGATTTCGTGCCTGTGTGCCATCAGTCAGAGGCATCAGTCATCAGATGCCATCAGAGAGGCAAGGTCCCTTCTCTTCCCAAGGGCTGCAGGCATTGCCGGAACACAAAGCACATCACACTGGGGTCTTTAATCACTCCCTTGATGGTACAGCCAAGGAACAGACGAACCATTTTCACCGTGTGCCTGGAGACATCTTGTCTTCAAAGAAAGTATCCCCCAAGCACAGCAATGGGTCCTAACAAAACGCAACTGAAACTGAAAAGGGCATGCAAGGGCGCCCAGATGAGCTGTTTCTACTTCAGGAACAGCTACAGAAGAATCAGAAATACTGTGGGAACACTGCTAAAGGTAGTAAGAGTAGGTGTAGGTAGACTGAGATACTCTACGTCCTCTTTGTCTCAGTTGCTACCAGCAAGGTCTCCCAGACCTTTGTGCTCTGAGGCAGAACTCTGGAGAAGAGCAACCAGCAGTGGATGAGGATCAAGGCAGGGGTTACTTGAGCAAACTACACCCTTACCAGTCTATGGGACCGGAGGGGCTGCACCCAGGGGTGCTGAGAGTGTGTTTTTCACCAGGAGGCACTGGTGAAATTCCATTCTAATTCCAGTAAGAAAGGCACTCGGACGCTGTGAGGGATCTTGTAAAATGCTGTTCATTAGCATTAACGCTGTAAGGAGAGTGTACAGTGCCCCTGTATTCAGCACTGGTGAGGCCGCACCTTGAGTACTGTGCTCAGCTTTGGGCCCCTCACTACAAGAAGGACATCGAGCTGCTGGAGTGTGTCCAAAGAAAGGCAACGAAGCTGGTGAAGGGTCTGGAGCACAAGTCTTATGAGGAGCGGCTGAGGGAGCTAGGGTTGTTTAGTTTGGAGAAGAGGAGACTGAGAGGAGGCCTTATTGCTCTCTACAACTACCTGAAAGGAGGTTGTAGCGAGGTGGGGGTCAGTCTCTTCTCCCAAGTAACAAGTGATAGGATGAGAAAAAATGGCCTCAAGCTGCGGCAGGGGAAGTTTAGGTTGGATATTAGGAAAAACTTCTTCACTGAAAGAGTAGTCAGGCACTGGAACAGGCTGCCCAGGGAAGTGGTTCAGTCTCCATCCCTGGAGGTACTTAAATGATGGGTAGACGTGGTGCTTGAGGACATGGTTTAGTGGTTGACTTGGCACTCATAGGTTAATGGTTGGATTCAATGACCTTAAGGGTCTTTTCCAACCTCAACGATTCTATGATTCTATGAGAGAATCATGCAGATCATCTTAGGTGCCTTTAGATGGTGGGAACCCCAAGTGGTGTAGCATTGAAGAGGCCTCTGACCCCCACACAGCATGCCATGCAGACCCCGCCCATAGAAGACAGTCTCCTGGTTTGGTCATCCAAGCTCCTCGTAGATTTTCTTACATGAAACCACCTCTTTTCCTCATCTCTACAGTCAAAGAGAAAGGATGTTCTCATGAGAACTCCTTGCTGCACTGTTAGGTACAGACAAGGCCACGCAGGAGGCGTAAGGGCTGGTACTGAGTGGGAGCTGCCTGCAGGCCCCTTGGGACATGAGCTGCTGAGGTTGTCCTGCGGCCAAGGGATCTGTGCAGCACAGCACAGGCGTGAAGGCCAGGCTGTACGTGCAGCGCAGCACCGCTGGCTGTACCGTGGTCTTCTGGTCAGGATCACTGCTCAGGTTTCCCTGGGAGAAGTCTGCGCTCCACCCTGGTGCCACAGCTGAGCAGCTGCGGCCAAACCGTGCACAGCCAGGAGGAGGTGGGTCGCAGGCAGGAGGAGCTGGACCCCCGTGGCTTGTCACACAGCTGTGATGGTTTGGGATGAAATGAGATGTGGTGGGACAGCTTGCTCACATGGGGTTCTGCAATGGAAAAAACCAGGCTCTACTGTAGAGACAGGCAGAGAGGATGAGTCTGGGGGATGCCCCCTGTGTTGAGGGGATGTCCCCTGTGTTGAGGGGATGCCCCTGGTGTTCTCCTCCTGTGGAGGACAACAACCAGCAGTGGATGGGGATTGACTCAAGGACTCCTTGAGCAAACTCAAGCACCATTACAGAAATGGAGAGGGGTCATTTGAGCAGATCCCTGAACACAAGTATTGGTATGCCCTGACCCCTGAGATTCCACTTTTTGGTCCAGAGGAATATGATGCCCCTTGAGAAATCCTGGAATATCTCCTGACCCATGTGGTGGTTTAGCCTCTGAGGAGAATCCAAACAGCACCTCTGACTGGAGTAATTTCACCTTCAATGCTGATGTACAGGGAAGATGGAGGGACGTCAGACCTTCCAGGCACTCTGTGGAAGGGTTAGGTCTTCAGAGATGCAAAATGGAGGTAATGGTGTTGTGTCAGTGTCCATCACATAAAAATGTGGCCCGCCTTGTGCTTTTCACCAGTTTAGGATCTGTCCCGTGACAATTTTTTGTAAAACAATGAACTCCTCGCACAGACACACACACACACTTGAAATAAGAATGAAAGGTAGATAGCAGAAATGAATTAGGGGCAACATTGTCTGAGAGGTGGTACTGTGAAATGGTAAGAAAGGGTTAGCAATGAGAGAAAAAGCACAGTTCTAAAAACTTCATGCCAAAATCTAAATACTCTTATGTTACAACTGTCTTGTCAATTAAGAAGGAATGAGAGGAATAAATTTAAAGAAATTAAATATATAATCAAGAAGAAGAAGAAATTTTAGAGCAAGGTACTGTTACTGCTTTTAATTTAAAGAGAAATAAGTCCATAACATGGCTGCTAAGACCCCACCCAGGCGCTTGCTCACTCTCCTCTCCTGAGGGATGGGGAGAGAATCAGAATGGCAAAGTGAGGAACTCATGGATCAAGAAGAGGACACCTGAATAGGTAAAACCAAAGCAAAATCAGGAATACGTTCGCTGCTTCCCATTGGCAGGCAGGTGTTTAGTCCTTTCCAGCCAAGCAGGGCTCCATCATGAGTAAGGATTACTTGGGAAGAGGAATGCCATAGTCCCAAATGTCTTCCTCCTTCCTCCCCCAGCTTTTATTGCTGAGCATGATGTTGTATGAGATATCCCTTTGGTCAGTTGGGGTCAGCTGTCCCGGCTGATTCCCCTCCCAGCTTCTTGCCCACACTCAGCCTGCTCGTTGGTTGGGCAGCAGGAGAAACAGCAAAAGCCTTCGCACTGTGCAGCTGCTGTTCAGCAACAGCTAAAACATCAGTGTTTTATCAACACTGGTCTGGTCACAACCCCAAAACATAGCACCGTAGGGGCTGCTATGGAGAAAATTAACTCCACTCCAGCCCCACCCAGGACACCAAGTGTCCCCTCCCACGGCAGTCCTGACACCAGTTCTGTTCCATTCCTGGTCCGTTGCAGACCAGCCATCTGCAATACAAATGTGGGCACCAGATACACTCCTCCCGAGGCCTTGCACAAGCATTTAGACCTCAGAGAGTACAGGGAGGCCTCAGGGAGGCCCTCCTCTCACACATCTTGGTGTGCTTCCTCAACGGATGTTTGAAGGATCCATGAATGGTGACTGGAGAAACACGGCCATCCCCAGAGAACGAGATGGAAAGCCTTGAGAGCTTCTTAACTTTCCAGTTGGCAATTAGGCAGTGACTGGCAGTGTGTAGGGATGGGAGGGAGGGTGGAGGGATGTCAGTGAGAAGCAAGGTGATGGTTCAGGGCTTTAGCAAATCCTTCCAACCATGTCTGAGCCCAGAAATGGAAAGCCATTGATGTCTGCGGGTGGAAGAGGAGTGGATTTGCCCTGGAAGTGTGACTGAAGGTCCCTGCACAAAGCAGGGCTTATATGAGGACTTTCCATCATGGGAGCATGCCTCAACCTGGCAGATGGGGAGTGCTCGTTGCTGGGGGTAGATGAACACTGCTCATCATGCCCCACGAGCCGACTTTTCTGTCTTCCGCTCTTTCACTACCCAAACTTGCCTGGAATTCAGGAAACATCCATGAGCCTGGAGAATGCATGAACCTCCTGGAGTGAGGTCCCATTACTGCAGGGGAGGTGGGAAGCCTTTGTGAGAGAAATGGGACTGGAGGGAGAGAGTGGTGTGTGCATAGAAGAAAGTGTGTTATGGGCCAGAAGAAGAGCTGAAAGAGCAAGGGGAAGTCATGCTAAAGTGGAATCATTCAGTGTTTGATTTGAGGCTAGGAGAATAAGGAGGTTGTGCAGTACAGTGCTGGGATTGAGGAGGCAAGCAAGTCTGGGACAGGGACAGCTTAGGTGATTGAGGGCCATTAGCAGGCCTATGAAGCCAGATGGTTTTTGTGGAATTCACATGCGTTGGCACATCCCCAGAAAACCACACCTTTGTCATTAAAGGAACAGAATCTAACACCAATCTAACACCAACCTGCCTCCTGCCTCCTGCCACAGACACAGCCCCCCACTCACACTGACCCTAGGCAGAGTCCTGAGCAAGGCATGAAGGACCTCCTTTATCAGGTCCTGGGGGGCAGGGCTTGGCCACTCTGATAATAAACACCAAGGGCTTACATGGCATCAGAGCCACCAGCACACGGCCTTTGCCACCTGCAACCAGTGGCTCCCAGTTTTTGCCTGATGAGCCCCCAGGGACCGACACGTTGACTGCTCATTGCCTTCATGGCCTTGTCAGCGCTGGCCCTCAGTGGGGCCCCCAACGCCCTCAGAAACTTGGTGCTTGCTTGTGCCTTGCACTTCTTTAGAGGCTTGTTCATTCTTTCAGTCTTTGCAGTTCAGGAACTTGGCACCAGAGAGCTCATTAACATGCAAAACACCCTAACAAGCCATGTCTCTCTGCATCATTTTCCCGAATTCTTCGTGTCTTCTGTGGCTACTTTGAAAACTTTCAGGAGAGTAGCCAAGGAGAGAAGATTTAAATAAGAAGGAACAATAAATCAGTTTTTCTTCTTTTTTCCAGTTTTCTTTATTTTTCTGTTTACAGAACAAGTGAGACCAGCCTTCTCCAATTCAGATTGACCCAGAGCATCTCCTGATGAAGCCTGCAGATGTAGGAAAGTTAAGATCATTTCTGTCAGACACTGTACAGCCCATCTTTGTCCTGTGTCCCATCGTCATCCTTGGTCCCCCTGCCCCCTCCCCCACCGGTCATTTCTCTCAGTGGCCGCCTGGGACTTGCATCAGGGTTTCTCAACTCTAAGCTCTTTCCACTAAAGACTGTAGCTCAATGCTTCAGCTCATTTGCACACATTCTCACCTGCTTTCTTTGGAGAATCAGCTGTACACAGTCACAGAATAATGTTTCTTACCTCCCAATTTAAAAAAAAAAAAAAGAAAAAAGAAAAAAGAAAAAGAAAAGAATAGCTCAGTAAAAAATAATAGATGTAGTCCAAGTTTCCTCCACTGAAGTCCACTTCCCACTGTCGGTAACCTTAGCAGAACACTTTCAGTGAGATACATGGGAAAACAGGTAGAAACACAAGTGAGGAGATGGCTCAAGGGACCATCAGGCAGCCTGCTGAAAGACAAGGCAAGCTTCAAACTGCCTGAAGCTCAGGGCAGCACCTGAGGAGCTGAGAGGTGTGGGAATGGGTAGAGAGCAATGGGAGGAGGAAAGCTGGATGGACACTGGGACATGCGTACGCCCAGGCAGCCTGCTGAAAAGATGCCTTGAGAAGTGGTCAGTTCAAGCAGGGCGTGTGGAAAGATGTGAAAGAGTGCTGAGAGTCAATACACAGTGCACTGGGCAGAGCAGGGTCAGGGGTGTAACAGGGGAGATGAGTGTTTCTTCTCCCAGGCATAGTTGTGGTTTAACCCCAGCCAGCAACTAGGAACCACACAGCCGCTCACTCACTCCCCCGCATTGGGGTGGGGGAGAGAATTGGAAGGGTGAAAGTCAGACAACTCCTGGTTGAGATAAGAACAGTTTAATAACTGAAGTAAAATAAAATAGAATTATAGTAGTAGTAGTAATAATAATAATAATATAATACAATAATAATGTACAAAGCAAGTGATACACAACACAATTGCTCACCACCCCCTGACTGATGCCCAGCCTGTTCCCGAGCAGCAATCCCTTCCCCCCCGGCCAACTCGCCCCAGTTATATACTGAGCATGACGTCATACGGTGTGGAATAGCCCTGTGGCCAGTCTGGGTCAGCCCCCCTGGCTGTGCCCCCTCCCAGCTTCTTGTGCACCAGGCAGAGCATGGGAAGCTGAAAAGTCCTTGACTGGTGTAAGCACTACTTAGCAACAACTAAAACATCAGTGTGTTATCAACATTATTCGCATACTAAATCCAAAACACAGCACTATACCAGCTACTAAGAAGAAAATTAACTCTATCCCAGCTGAAACCAGGATAGTGGGCTGGAAACGTCCATGTTGGCATCACGGGAAAGCATTGTCTATGGGTGAAAACTGTTCAAGGCATTTCAGCTGAAGCAAAATGTGCTCATAGTTTCTTCAAATGTTGATGATCATTCCTCATCTGTCTAGGCAGTGGTGCTCAGAGGGTGCTCTGCAATAGAAATATCGGCACCAAAGGAGCTCCACCTCGAGCCTTGCACAAGCCCATGGACCTCAAGGACAGATGTGCCTCAGGGAGGTCTTCCTCTCAACAAAATGCGCTTTCCCAACTGGTAGGTAGGGGTCCATGAATGTTGGAGGGACATGGTCATTTCTGGAAGGGGAAATGGAAAGCCCTGCTGAGAAACCTGGCTGCTGTGTGGTGCAGGTCCAGAGAATCAGCTGCCAGGGAAAATGTCTGAACTTGGTTCCTTACCCGCAGAGCATGGGGTAGCTTTCACCCAGACCCAGCCTTCCTTTTGGCTCTTTCCAGCAAGCTCTTGATTCAAAACATTGGCTTTCCTCATTGCTCTCCAGTACTGTTTAATTTTCTTCATTGACAGCACCAGCCAGCCCTCCAGATGCTTCATTTAGGTGGCCTTACTCATCCTGTGTCGTGTGGATCTATGACATCCATAGCAGCATGCAGGTGCCTCAGTCTCCTTATGTTGATTTGAAGGTTTGCACTCCTTAGTTAATAATCTTCATAAGTAAAATTAACCTCTGCTCCACAGATGTCTGTAGGACAGCTGTTTATGTTGGATGATGCCTTTCTAGACTCTCTGTCCCTTAAGAGAAGCACACAGTATCTGAACACTTTCAAAAAATCCTGCTTGGTAGCAACGTTAACCTGAACTAAACCTTTGATAGTAGGACAAAATTCAGCTGTGTGTGTGGACTGCAAAGGCAGTGAGGAACCCTCTCCTTTCTTCCTTTCTCCCCATCACTTGCTCAGGACTTGGGAGGAGAAGAAATTAAGAAAGGTGACATTCCTGGCTGCCAGTGATTGAATTCTGCTCCCATGAGTGCCTGACATCGAGACCCTCAGCTTCAGCTGAATCTCTTCTCTTTGGGAACACTGCAAGGCAGTGGCTCCGATGTCATGGTATGTCTGCAGATGCCCGACACTCTGACAAGATAACACCGCGAGCAATTGCAGGACACTACAGGTAATGTAAGGGGTGACCTGTTTCATGGATCTGCTGCCCAAGGTAGAAAGTGGCACAGCAACCATCTCAGAAACACCACAGGAGGATGTAAAAGAAGACAAGCATGGCCAATGTGGAAAGGATTAACAAGTGTGGTGGGTTGACCCCAGCCAGTAACTAATGAGCCATCCAGTCACTTGCTCACTGCCCCAGCAGCAGCCTGGGGAAGAGAATTGGAAAGGTAAAAGTGAGAAAAGCTCTTGGGTTGGAATTAAGAATGGTTCATAAGTGAAGCAAAGCTGCATTCACAAGCAAAGTGAAAACAAATTCTTTCCCTCCATGCCATTGGCAGGGAAATGTTCATCCATTTCCAGGCAAGCTTCCAGGCCTTCATCACGACTAACAGTGACTTGGGAAGGCAAATGTCATAACCACAAATGTCCCCCCTTCCTGTTCCTTTTCCTGGGCATTTATTCCTGAGCGTGATACCCTCTGGAATGGAATATCCCTTTGGTCATTTGGGGTCAGCTGTCCTGGCTGCATCCCATCCCAACTTCTTGCCCAACACCAGGCCACTCATTGGAAGGGCAGTGTGAGAGACAGAGAAGGCTTTCCTGTTGTTTAAGCACTCTTCAGCAATAGCTAAAAGAGTTTTGGTCAGAAATCCAAAACATGGAACCCTACGGGCTGCTATGAAGACAATGCACTCCACCCCAGCCAGCCAGGGCAGGCTGGCCTTTTTGGAAGGTGTGAGAATGTGAACAGTGAAGAATTTGAGAGGGGGAAAAGGGAAGCAGTAAATTAAAGATGAGGCCAGGGATGGCATTGGGACTGTTTGGGGTGGCTGTGCTGCTGCCTTCTACCTGATGTGAATTATTTCCACAGTCAGAGGGAACCTGAGGGCTTTCCCTCATGTTGAGGACACGGAGAGGTGAGGAATGAGAGTGTCATTCAGGCTGGAAGGGACCTGGCTAGATATCTGTAGAAAACATCCTGCTCAAAGCAGGGTCACACAAGGTTGCTCATGGGTTTATCCAGATGAGTGTGAGAAACTTCCAGGGATGGAGAGAGCACAGTCTCTGGGAAATGGATTCCCATGTCTGGCTGTCCTCATGTTGCAAAAGTTTCTTCCTATATTGAGCCTGACCCCCTCGTGTTCCAGCTCATAGCCTCCTGTGCTCCTGCCTTGCACCACAGTGTCTTCTTGGGAACCTCACCGTAGGCAATGCAAGTCTCTTCCATCCTCCCCGCAAAGCCCTCCAATCTCCAGGGTGAATAAGCCCAGCTCCCTCAGCCTCTCCTAACAGGACCAGTGCTCCAACCTGGGCCATCTCTGTGGCCCTCCACTGAAATTTGCGGATCCTCCAGCTTGCCAATGTCTCTCTGGCATTGCGGGGAACCAAAACCTGGGCAAGTATTCTGGATGTGGTGTCACAAGTGCTGAGCAGAGGGAGAGAATCACTTGCGCTGGCTGTGCTCCTGCTCACACAGCCCAGGCTGTTGTTGGCCATCTTTGCTGATGGCTCCTCTTTTGCCTAATGGAACCCAAAGACCAGCAGACCCTTTCCTGCAGAGCTGCTACCCGCCTAGGCAGTCCCTGTCCTAGGACATTTCAGAGCCATCATCCACTTTAAGAGCAGGACTTTGGTGGAATCTTTACTGGATATCATGAGGTTTCTATGTCCTTTGGGATGGCAGACCTGCCCTCCAGCCCTGCCCTGCTCTCCTCAATGGGATGTCTTCTACAAATGTATATGAAAAAGTACTGTCTCCTATCCTCCAGGTCATTGAAAAGATGTGAAACAGGGCAGGTTGCAAGCTAGACCCCTGCAGGACCCTACTAGCTAGATGCCTTCAGACAGAGCACCACGCATGTACCACACTCCTCCAAGCCCAACTGCTTTCCAGCAGGTTTTTTACTCAACGACTTATCCACCCGTGCAGCCCATACTGTCCTAATATGGACACAAGAAATTTTTGGAGGGATGATGCTGAAAGCCTTGATGACTTCCAGGTAAAAGACCATCTCTGCTCTCCCTGCATCCAGCAATCCTGTCCTTTCATCACAGAAAGCAAAGAAGATGGCCAGGAACAAGCTCCCCTGGGTAAACCTAGTTGCCTTCTCTTTCAGACACCCAGAAATGGGATTCAAGTGGACACGCTCTGGGGCACAGCCTTTCATTCCCCTGCTCATCATTGGGGCATTCTGGAAAGGTGTATGCATTGTAGAGGTGCTGCCAGTAATCAGCTAGTCCCCAGAGTCTCCGTGACGTTTGAAAGATGATGGAGAGTGGCCTTGCTGTGCCATTGGCCTGCTCCCTCAGCTCCCTGGGATGCTGCCCCTCCTGTCCCAGAGACTGGTAAAAGATGGTTTGCTCAAGTGATCCCTGACTTGGTCCCCATCCACCGCTGGCTGTTCACCTCCAGAGTCCTACCTCAAGGCACAAAGGCCTGGGAGACCTTGCTGGGGAAGTTTGAGGCAAAGAGGACACACACAATCTCTCATCTATCTACACCTGCTCTTACTTCAGCAGTGGCCACACAGGATCTTTGTTTCTTCTTTAACTGTTCCTGAAGCAGTAAACTCTCCTTATGGTGCCCTTCAACTGCCTTTCAAGTTTAGACTGAGTTTCAATCAAGTTTCCCCCTTGCGGAGCTTGGAGGATGCTGTCCTTGAAGAGCAGCTGTCCTGAGCTCTGCCACCATGTCACAGCTCTGTCTGCTCAGGAACAGCTCCAGCTCCTCCTGCCTGTGCCCCTGGCTGAGGGCACTGCTGCACGTTTGGGCTGAAGCACTGGAGCTGTGCAACCAGGCAAGCTCTGACTTGCTGTAAGGTACCCTGGTACCAAGGGTCCAAGACCCCGTGGGTGCAAATGCAGAGACATAGTATGGGCAAAAGGGAGCTACGTGTCTTCCTAGGCCCAGGTCTAAAGACCCAGCATGAAATGCCTGTTTCACTGAACTGAGGATAAGTCCCCAGCTTGAAGAAATTAGATCTTTCTTTGTCACCTTCCTGGGTGTCCTGCCTAATGATGGGACCAAAAAAGGGGATTCTCATGCCCAAGTCCTTTCCTGATAGGAGAAATGACATTGCTGGAAGTAAGTGTCTCTCTCTGCAGCTGAGGGAGGGAACATCAGTGATGCCTTCAGCCTGTTTCACAGCAGGTTCCCCTGCAGCCCCAGGGACACCTGGAGGGAGCCCAGAGGGGCAGAGAAAGTGGTGCCTTGGGCTGGGCCTCTGCTGCTGAGCTGGGCTGGGCTCCTGGCATGGAGGGAGCTGCTGGCAAGTGGGCAGCACTGCAGAGAGACAGCTCTGCCCAGGAGCAGCTCCTCTGCAAAGCGCAGCAGGGCTGAGGGCACTGCCTGCAAGTGCTGAGAGGAGAGGAGTGAGGCAGAGAGACTGTGAAGGCAGTGTGGAGTGGGAGGATGCTGAGAGCTCACTGCATGGGACAGATCTTCACAGCCCTCCACATGGTAAGTCCCTGGTTGCAGGACAATGTAACTGGTGTTCCTGGAGGGATATACAAAAGCTGCTACATCCCACAGCCTATGGGATTTTCAGGAGGACTTTCACAGTTTCTGTAATGTAGAGTAGGAGGATGTGCTGCAGAGGAGGACTTCCCTGCTGCACGTTCAGAAGGAAAAGGCAATACAGCTGCCACCTTCTGGGGTTTTGAAGATCGGTGTGCACCTGTGGGTGCCCAGGGCTGTCCTTCAGAGCTGGGTCACTGCACCTCAGTGGGCTGTGCACCAGGGCATGGAGTTTGCCGTCTGCCCGGGTCAGCACTCAGCCTGCCTAGGGAGCACCCTTCAAAGCTGTGGGGAGAACCTGTGGGTGGACGCAGGGCAGGATCCCTGTGCTGTCCAGAGGGTGCAGCGTGGGTCAGGGCTGCTCAGACTTCTACATCACCTGGAGGACATTTGCAGAGGGTCGTTTTAAAGATAGATGTCAAGGTAGGGGATTACCTGAAAACACAGAGATCTGTGCTTTGAGTTTTTCCACTCTTGGTTGGCTGAGTGGGCAGTGGGAGATGGGAATTTATTTCTCTGCTCCGGAGTAGGCAATGAGACCCCAGTTCTCATCAGGACTTGCCTGAGCTGCTCCTTAGCCCCTGCACACCCAGAGATGTCCCTGGGCAGTGTCCTGCTGCCAGGAGGTGTCTGCAGGGCAGAGCTGAGCACGCAGCAGGTGGGATGGGCTCTGTGAGCATGGAGAGGGCAGAGATGTGGGGATCAGGCATCTTCCTGCCATCCCCTGCAGGACACATACTTTCCCGGGAGCAACCCCTGGTCTCCTTACTACTCACAAAGCAGAGTCTCAGCCCTTAATGGCATGGAGACTTGGCCATGAGTTGCCTTCCCAAGCACCCTGACCACCAAAGAGAGTTAAAACTCAAGGGTCTGTCTCTGTCTCCCTCTCCTGCCTCCCTTGGCAGGGCTCCTTTGGCGTGTTCTCCTCTTCTCCCTACTGCCCTTCTTCTCACTGTTACACTCACTGGTATGGGGGGTGAGGATTTAAGTACAGCTCAGACACCAACGCTGCGTGTGCTGTCACGCACATATGGCCATGGAGGAAAAGCATCCAGCTCGCACCCTGTTCACCTGTGGGGCTCTGGGTACTGCAGTGTGTGCGGCTGGCACGGATCTCACCCTCCCTTCAGGACGTAACAAATGCAGGACAGTTGACTCTGTCCTTGGGAGGTCCTGCTGGGCTGCAGGCTGCCCTCCCGTAGGGCACAGCTCTCCCAGGGCATCTCTGTGTTTTGCAGGAGCCCCATGGAGAAGACACCTTGGTGCTAAGGCCATTGAAATGCTGCTGGGTGGCTGCATGTGGGCAGCTGTCATGAGCCCTCTGTGTCCCTGGCTGGGAGGGCAGAGCTGAGATCCTCCTCAGGTGCGATGAGATGGGGTGAGGGGTTTGGAGATCTGCACTGGGAAACTGGATTCCTCTGCTCCCAGCACTGGCCTCTTTCTTTTGGGGGGAACACCCGAGTGCGATAGTCCTCCAGCTGGAAGAGCTGCCAGCCCAGGGCAGCTGAGAGCAGGGCTGATGGACAGAGCGGCTGTCCTCACTCTGCACTAAGGGGCAGTCCCTGTGCCCAATCTCAGCACCCACAAGGTTTCCCTCGCAGTGCAGCAGAAATGCCAGGCATTGCTGCATTCCAACCACTGCTCAGCTGTGCTGGGGCAACTAGAGCAGAAGGCACAACCCAAACTGCCCACAGCTCTGCTCTGCAGTCAGGTGAATTGGGAGTGACAATGCTGAAAAGCTCTTTGATATCACGACTGGATTTAATCTGAGATCACCCCGAGTTCCTAATTACCTACTTGTGTAGGGCAGGACAGAGTCCTGCAGAGCCCCCAGCAGAGCCTGCTGCTCCCTGGGGCACCCTCAGCCAGCACCAAGCAGAGCTCACCAAAGCTCTTCCCGAAAAGTGAAAGGCTCTTTGGGGGCTTCATATAAGAATGTGAATAGATTTTTCTCAAAGCAGTCAGCCCTAACTTCTCCCTTCCTTTACCTCCTTGAACAGATCCCTATTCTCAGAGGGACACAATGTCCAACAGCAGCTCCATCACCCACTTCCTCCTCCTGGCATTCGCAGGCACACGGGAGCTGCAGCTCTTGCGCTTCTGGCTCTTCCTGGCCATCTACCTGGCTGCCCTCCTGGGCAACGGCCTCATCATTACCGCCGTAGCCTGCGACTACCGCCTCCACACTCCCATGTACTTCTTCCTCCTCAACCTCTCCCTCCTCGACCTGGGATCCGTCTCCACCACTCTCCCCAAATCCATGGACAATTCCCTCCGGGACACCAGGGACATCTCCTACATGGGATGTGCTGTCCAGATCTTTCTGGTTGTCTTTTTAATTTCAGCAGAGTATTGGCTTCTCACCATCATGGCCTATGACAGCTACGTTGCCATCTGCAAACCCCTGCAGTACGGGACCCTCCTGGACAGCAGAGCTTGTGTCCACATGGCAGCAGCTGCCTGGGGCACTGGGTTCCTCTATGCTCTCCTGCACACTGCCAATACATTTTCACTGCCCCTCTGCCAAGGCAATGCTGTGGGCCAGTTCTTCTGTGAAATCCCCCAGATCCTCAAGCTCTCCTGTTCACAATACTACCTCTGGGAGGTTGGGCTTATTGTGGTTGGTGTCTTTGCGGACTTCGGGTGTTTTGTTTTCATTGTGCTGTCCTATGTGCAGATCTTCAGGGCTGTGCTGAGGATCCCCTCTGAGCAGGGACGCCACAAAGCCTTTTCCACGTGCCTCCCTCACCTGGCCGTGGTTTCCCTTTTTCTCAGCACTGCCATGTTTGCCTACCTGAAGCCCCCCTCCATCTCCTCCCCATCCCTGGACCTGGTGGTGGCAGTGCTGTACTCGGTGGTGCCTCCAGCAGTGAACCCCCTCATCTACAGCATGAGGAACCAGGAAATCAAGGATGCCTTGTGGAAAGTGATCCAATGGGTGCTGTTTCACTGAGAATAACCCTCCTCCCCTCCTCTGCATGTTTCCCAGAGTTTATCTTATGCCACAATTCTGCTTTTTTCTCTCGTGATAATTCTACTTAGAGATAATTTGCTGGGTTTATATTCCTGCTGTGGGGGTTTGATCCTGTTGTGTCTGACCCTTGCACAACACTGTGTTACATGTGTCCCATCACATTTTAGCTCTTCAATAAAAGGGGGGCTCCTGGCTTCAGTGCCTGAAGGCAAGGCTCTTCTTCCAAAGTTGCTTCCAGGAAAACGTCCAAGGAATTGGTCTTCTGAAGTTTCCCGTCTCCTTGTGTTCTGAGTGGTTTTGGGGTTAAGCGCATGGTAACCTTGGGTTCCACTGGACCAAGTGTTCTGGTTTTAAAGGCTCTCTTCTTGGTGTCTAATGGCCGTGGAGATGGTCTATCAGCTCCCCATTCTTTCTCCAGGTTGCTTCTTGTATGATAGGATGCATGGCATGTACCAGACTCTCTAGAAAATACTTTGGAAAAGTCAGGAGAGCAGAGGATGGGGACTCCCCACATGCCCTGGGGTTGGAATGAATGGAGACTCAGAAGGTGAAACACCCTCAAAGGTGAAGTCCCCCAGAAGTAAAGGCTAAATTGTGATATCTGTGAAAAAGGCCTCTGCAATGCAATGGGAGTCAGTGGAAACCCAGCAGGCACAGGGAAGGGAGAGTGGAGAGCTGCAGGAGCTGCCTGAGGACCCCCAGGGCCAGGACTCTGGTGCTGTCCTGGGGAGTGGGGCTGGTGGCAGCAGAGGATGGGGAAAATTCAGTCAGGGTTGGGGCTCACCTACATTATGGATTCAGGAGAGGCAGAGAGTGCCTAGCCTCTGTTTCCTCATGGCCTTGTGTCCAGCACCAGCCGTGGGGCTGATGGGGAGCCTGAACCCCGCTGTCTGCCCCCCAGCAGCTGCTGTGGCCTTCAGAGGGGCTGGGGCTGTGGGGTGAGTGCCCAGAGCTCTGCAGCAGCCTGCGCTGGGCAGTGCCATGGAGCCAGCCCAGGCTGGGCTGCTCTGCTGGGCTGGGGAGAGGGCAGGGGAGGTGGGGAGAGGTGGGGAGGGTCTGGGCTGGGCTGGAAAGAGCCCGGGAGAGAAAACCACCAGTGCAGAGCTAAGGTGTGTGAGTGTGCAGGGTAGGGGCAGCCAGCACTCCCAGTGCAGAGCCAGGTGTCGTGGTGAAGGAAGCAAGGCATCCAAGGTGCAGAAGAGAGGGTCATGGTCTGTGCCATGTTTCCAGGACACCCTGGGAAAACTGCCCCAGGAAATATGTCCCAGACCAGTCCCACCCACTGGCCATACACCCCAGGCCTGAGGAGGATACTTTGCTGCATGGTCACCCCCATCCTCCTCTGGGGCTCAGTGACACCCAACTCCACTGCCATTAGTAATCAAAAGGGAACCAGTTTCCTACTGGCAGCCATTACACACCAAATCCCACAGCTCTTGCCACAGCTGGACTCTCAGCCAAGCCTCTTCTCAGACATCTCCAGCTCAGTCAGGTGCTTGTCTCGACAAATTCTGAAAATCTCCATTGACTGAGATCTCCCCTGCTGGCCTGGGTCCTTGCTCTGGTGTTTGGCTCTGAGGGACTTCTTATAAACCCAGCTCTCTCAGCCTCTCCTTGTCCATTATCTGCTCCAGGCCCCAACCATCCTTCTGACCTCTGCAGGACTTGCTTCAGTCTGTCAGGATCTTCCTTGTGCTGCTGAGCCCCAGGCTGCACACAGCAGTCCTGCTGTGGTGGTCCTGTAGTGGGTTCGCCTTGGCCAGCAGCCAGACACCCACCCAGCTGCTCACTCGCACCGTCAGCTCAAAAGGACAAAGGAAGAAAATAAGGTGGACTAGCTCATGCGTCAAGATAAAGACAGGGAGATCACCTACTCATTACTGTTATGGGCAAAGAAGAGTTGACTTGGGGAAGATCAAGTGAATTTATTGCCAATTAGAAAAGATTCGGATAGAGAGAAATCATAGCAAAAATATTCAGGACCATTTCCCCACCCCACTCCTTCTTCCCAGGTTCAAATTACTCCATTGCTCCCAATTCTTCTACCCACCCCAACCCCAAGAGGAGCTGCGGGGATGGTGAATGGGGCTTACGGTCAGCACAGAACATCTCTGCCACTCCTTCCTCCTCACACTGCTCCCCTGCTCCAGCGTGGGCCCTCCCCACAGGATCCCACTGTGTTTGCCATCAAGGCTGTGTGTTGTTCATTTCTTTCTGTCTTACTTTTCTCCTTCACACTCACAGAATGACAGAGATGTTGAGATTGGAAGGGACCTCTGGAGTTCATCAAGTGCAACTCCCCAGCTGCGACACGGTCAGCTAGAGCAGGTTGCTCAGGACCTTGTTTAGGTGGGTCTGGAATACCTCCATGGATGGAGGCTCCTCAGCCTCTCTGGGCAAGCTGTTCCAGTGTTTGACCACCCTGACAGTGAAAAAGTGTTTTCTTGGGTTCAGAGGGAATGTCATGTGTTTTTATCTGTGTCCATCACCCTTTGTCTTGTCAGTGGGAACTACTGAGAAGACTTTGGCTCCCTTGTCTTCATTCCTTCCCATCAGGTATTTATGCACATTCATAATATCCCCCAAGCAATGTTTTCTCCTGGGAAATTAGTGAAAAAAGTATACTTTTCCTAATTTTTCTCTGGAGTACTCCATACAGGAAAGACATGGACCTGTTGGAGCTGGTCTAGGGAAGGCCACAAAAGTGATCAGAGGGGTGGAACCCCTCTGCTGTGAGTAAAGGCTGAGAGAGTTGGGGTTGCTCAGCCTGGGCAAGAGAGGCTCTGGGAAGGCCTTCTTGGTGCCTTTCAGTAATTAAAGGGGCCTTAGAAGCAAGATGGGGACAAACTTTTTAGCAGGGCCTGTAGTGATAGGACAAGGTAATGGTTTCAAACTAAAGGAGGGGAGATTGAGACTAGATATAAGGAAGAACTTTTTTACGATGAGGGCAGTGAAACACTGGCATAGGTTGCCCAGAAAGGTGGTAGATGCCCCATCCCTGGAACCATTCAAGGTCAGGTTGGACAGGGCTCTGAGCAACCTGATCTAATTGAAGATGGCCCTGCTCACTGCAGGAGGCTTGGACTAGATAACCTTTAACAGTCCCGTCCAACTCAAATCTTTCTATGATTCTTTCTATGATTCTATGATAACTAAGTACGGTGCTGGGATATCTTAGGTGACTGAGGAGCATTAGCTTTGAAAGCAGCTGGATGAGTTGCTTGGGGATTCACAGCTTTGGCAAATCCCTGCAAAACCACAGCTTTGTGCTAGAAGCAAAAGGCAGGGAGGACAAAAAGACATTTGTAAAGCCTAGGTACACAGTGAGGTGGGGAATCTGGGGGGTGGCCAAAGTCTGCAGGAGAACTGCTGCAGGCATGGGACAGCATGGGAGAGCCCGTGGTGGAGATGACTGAGGGCCTTGGTGGGGCTGGGACTTCCCCAACACAACCAAGATCTCTCTCCTCTCAGCTATCAATATTGTCACTGCCACCAAGAGCCATGAGGGGACACCATTTCCTTACAGCCCCATGGCCTTCTTCCGTCCTCATCCCCCCACAGAGTCCAGGCGTTCCTAGGGTTGTCCTGCACTCGTCATCGCACACCCCCACATCACACTGCTCCATCAAGAGCCCTGAGCAACGCATGAGGAAAAGGATCTCCCTTCCCCGGTGCCAGGGATCAGAGCTTGCCCATCCTTCTGGATGAAACCCATCAAGGGCTGACGTGGCAGCAGAGCCACCTGCCCATTGCCTTTGTCACCTGGAACCAGTGGTGACCTCTTGCCAGTTTAAGGCAGCCCCCAGGGAGGGGTACCTCCACCCCTGCTTCCCTTCATGGCTTCAGCTGTGATGGCCCTCAGGGGGCCCACTGACACCCTCAGAGTCCTGGAGATTTTAATCAGATTTTGAAGGCTTCTTCAGCGGCTTGTTCAATCTCCTTTCGGTAGCTGCAGTTCAGGAACTTAGCAGCAGAGGGCTCATGGAAATGCAGATACCCTAACATGCCATGGCGCTCTGCAGCTTTCTTTAATGCCTCCCTTCTTGTGTGGTTCATTAGGGAGAGTTCAGGAGTAGAGTCTAAATGAGAAGATGTCAAAAAGAAATAACATTTTAAAAAGATTTGTGCATTTTCATTATTTTTCTGCTTACAGAATAAACAATATAGACAATCTCCAAGTCATATAGATCCAGAAGGTCTCATGATGAAGTATGAACATGTGGGAAAAGCCAGACCCTTTCTGTCAGACACTCTAGAGACACTCTTCATCCCACCCACCCCACCCCAACCTGCCATTTCTCTCACCGGTCATCTGAAACTTATATCATTCATGTTAAAATCAAAGCTTTTCCCACTCAGGCTGGAGCTGAATGTCTCAGCATCAGTTTTCCTCTGCTTTCCTTGGAGAAGTGGCTGCACAGAGACACAGCATTTCTCTTAGTTAACAAGAACAAAAACAAAAAAAGGAAGAGTGGTTCAGTGAAGAATAAAAAACATTCATCAGGTGTCCATGAAGTCCAAGTTGCCTCCACTAAATCCCATTTGTTCTTTGGAGGGGAAAATGTGCAGTGAGATTAGTAGGAAAGGACAGAGAGAAAGGCAATGAAGGAGTTGGCTACAGAGACAGTCAGGAGACAGGAGCAGCAAGCTTTCAACTGCCTGAAGCTCCAAGCAGCACCTGGGTACTTGGGAGGGGTCTGAGGGAATGGAGAGTAATGGGAGGAGGAAAACCAGATGGACACTCAAAAAGGCATCTGTGCAGACAGTCTACTGGAGAAGATGACTTGAGAAAGGGTCAGTTGAATCAGGACATGTGGGAATAGCTAGAAGATTAGTGAGATTCAGTACACTCCATACTGGACAGAGCAGTGGTCAAGCAAGTGCCAGGGAGATCAAGGTTTCTTGTCCCGAGAGCAGTACACATCCTGGAGAGTTTCATGATGGCAGCACAGGAAAACATTCTCTCTCTATGAAAAGTATTCAAACATTTCAGCTGATGAAAATGTTCCCGTACTACATACATGTTGAGAAAGTTGCCTCATCTTTGCAGGCCAAACTCAGTTCCTGACCAGAAGCCTCCAGTGCCACTTCAGGAGGTCCTGCTGTGCCTGATACACTCACCTGGGACTGGGAGTGATCACAAGGGGCCATGGGAAACCTGGACCCTCCAATGGAAACTGCAGATGAAGGGTGACACAAGGCATCTGTGCTCCTGTAACTCAACCCACCCTGGTTTCCAAAATTGTTCTTAAAAAAAAAAAAAATAAAAAAGCCACTCCTGCTTCTAAATTCCTCCTTCTGAAGTGAGTCTCTGCACCCTCCTCCTCTCTGCTTCCATTACCTGTGGAGCTTCCTCATGAGTTCCCTCTTCACCCAAGCTGGTCTTATCAGCTATGTACTCACTGCTGCTCTTTGTGGGTGATTCTCTCGTTAAAGACAAGCTGTACTGAGTTGTGCTGCCCCTCACTGCTGCCCACGGGATCCCCACTAAAAGCCCCCTGAACAGGCCAAAGTCTTCCCCTCTGAGGTCTGACTCCTGCCCTCTGCTCCTCTCCCTCCTCAGGCTGCTCAAGAGCTGCACCCCCTTTTTCATGGTCACTACAGTCAAGGATGACCCTGGTTTTCAGGTCCCTGACAACTCTTCATGGTTTGCAAGGACCTGATCCAGGTGAGCATCATCTCTGTTGGTCCAGCTGGTGGCTTTGCAAAGAAATTGCTCCAACACCCTCCAGAAACCTATTGGTCTGTTTTCACAGTGCTGTGTTCTCCTCCAATGAATGTCAGGGTCATTAAGGTCCCCAGAAAGAGCCCCATGTCACTGACCTGGAGACCTCCTGGAGTTGCTTAAGTAAGTGCCTGTCCACCTCCTCCCCTTGATCACCAGTTCTTTATCTCCCATCACGATGTTGCCCTAACTGACCTCTCCTCCGATCCTCACCCACAAGGGCTCACCCAGCCTGTTGACTTTCCCAGCAAGGAGCTCCATACATCCAAGCAACTCCTTCACACAGAAAATATTCCTCTTCTGATGCTCCCAGCCTGTGCCTCATGAAGAACCTTTATCCATCCATTGCAGCACGCCAGCTGTGGGAGGTGTCCCACTGTGCCTCAGAAGTCACAGCTTGTGACAGACCTCGGGGCTCCAGCTCCTCCTGCCTGTTCCCAGTCAGAGGAGAGTGTTGCACATCTGGGCTGCAGCCGCGGAGTTGTGGCTCCAGGCCAACCTCAGCCTTGTCATGGTGAACAGGGACACCAAGCACCCAAGAGCCCATGTACACAAAAGCTTTGCTGTATGGCAGAGACATGCTGGAGCGGATGGCAGACAGCATTGTAAGAAAGACTTGAGGTGCCCTAAAAGAGAGCAATGCCTGCTGTCCCCAAGGTCCGAGAGAAACAGGGCTGGGCTGGGCAGCCCTGGCAGGAGAGGGCATTGCTGTCTGCGGTGTCTCTGCAGCCCTGCAGGGCCTTTGGTGGAGAGAGGCACTGATCTCCTGGAAGGACAAGGTGCTGCTGAAAGCATCCTTGGGTGTGGACATCCTGTGGTCTATGCCTACTCGAAATTCACTGGGCTCTTTGAAGACTGTATCGTCAAGAGGGTGAGTAAAGGATGGGGCAAAGGAGAAGTAGAAGAAACTGAGAACATAGGCCCACAAGTGGAGAGCGCAGTGCAATGTGCTGCTTATTCATGCGGTGCCTTGCATCTGCTGGACAGAGATGGGACAGGGCTGGCCTCACTGCAGGGGTGGCAATCAGTCACTTGCACACAAGCACCGAAGGAATCTGAGATGGCACCTGGGGTGTCTGTCACGCACCCGCTCGGAGGGGACACGGCTTTCCTGCAGGTCCTGTGCTGTCCCTGCCAGCCACAGGCAGTTTTGGTGGAGAGCCTTGGCGTCTCACAGAGCCCTACAGGCCTGTGTTTGGCCATTCAATGAGCAGCTGCCCTGAATTAGGTTAGGCTCCGTGGGGCTGTGTGAGACAACTCTTGTTACAGGCAATGGACAGCTAGTCAATACAGCTAAAGGAGGGGAGAAAGAGAAAGACTTCCCTCTCCCTCTGGCACAGAACACCATTTGGTCAGCTGGACACCTCTCTAGGCGGCCCTGAACAGCGTGAGTAGGGACAGGGGGTGATGTCCTAAATGTGGGCATCTGCCGTCATTTCAGCTGGCATCCTCACCAGGCTGCAGGATGGTGCCCCCAGATGTTTCCCAGTCTCTCAGTACTGCTCCATTATCGTGGACAACATCTGGCACCTCAGACATCACCAGGTGTTTTTGTGTGAACTCCTGGTCTCCATCTCCATCAGTGACAATGGGACTACAGACCCTATTTGTAGCAGACACCATGACTGAAGCAGGAGGAATCTCATGTCCTGTGGGTTTGTGGCAGGCATGGGAGGGAGCTGAGGTCCCTTCCACCGCAGGACTACAACTCCAGGAGGAGATGCCTCCACTGACTCAGCTGATTGCCTTCTCTCAGCATGGGTAAAGGAGATGCCTCCCACCAGTGTCCAGGTGTCCTGTCTGATGATGGGCCAAGGAAGGGGGATTCTCAGACCTAACTGTGTCTCGGAGAGGAGAAAGGGCACTGCTGCAAAGAAACGTCTCTGCGGAGGTGAGACAGGCAACATTGGTGATTCCTTCAGTCTCTTCCCAAGGAGGTTCCTGGAGAGCCCCAGGGACACCTGGAGGGAGCACAGAGTGGGGTGGGGGGCAGAGCAAGTGACGTCTTGGGCAGGTCCTCTCCTCCGGGGCTGAGAGAGGCTCCTGGGATGGAGGGAGCTCATGGGAAGCAGGCAGCAGTGCAGAGAGACAGCTCGGCCAGGGAGCAACTCCTCTGCCAAGCGCAGCAGGGCTCTGGGAAAAGGAGTAGGGCAGAGAGAGATTAAAGGCAGCCTGGAGTGGGGGGAGAGAGGAGAGCTGCAAGGGAAGAAACCTTTCCAGCCCTTGTCACGGTAAGTCTCTTGGTGCAGGGCAATGCAGCTGCTGTTCCTGGAAGGATCTCCTAAAGCTATCATAGCCTACAGCCTACGGGCTCTGTCAGGAGGCCTCCCAGCCCAGGGGCTCATGTTAGACAGATATGAAGGGGTGAAGGCCGGGTGTGCAGCCAGAGCTGCCCAGGGCATTTCAGAGGGGACTTTTGCAGAGGAAGAGCAAGGCAGGGGATCCCCTGAAGGTAAAGACCTTTCCTGAGACTGTGCTTTCCGTTTCCTGCTGTTTCTGGAAAAAGGGGAAAGACGCTGCTGCATTTGGAGAGGGAGACTGAGAGTCCTGAGCCGCTACACTGAGAGATCAGGAGGTCTGGTGGGAAGCAAGTCAACTGCTTCCATCCCCTCCTCTACCTCCAGAGCAAGACCCCTGCTCTCGTCTCCCACCCAGCACAGCCTCTGCCCTCAAGGCTGTGTGGTCCAGGGCAGGAGGTGCCTCCTCTGCAGCCAGAGCTCTGGCACAGCAGAGGGGCATCTCCCCTGACATGGGGCCGCTTCCCTCTGCAGGGCAAAGGGGCTGAGAGCGACTGCCCTGGGCTTTTGCTAACCGGGAGGTGCTGTGCCCTGCTGGGTGAGGAGAAGGCTTTCCTGAGTGCCCGGCCGCCTCTCCTCTCCTTGCTTCCCTTAGGAGGAGAGTCACAGAGTTCTCCTTTGTTCCTCCACCTGCTTGTGCTGCTCTTCTTCCTGCTCTTGGGCTCCCTGGCAGTAACGGTGGTGGTGTGGGGCAAGGGGTGGGGGTGCTGAGTGCCTGCTCTGGCCCTGACCTGGAGGGCGCTGCCCTGGAGGTGTTTCCATGGGACCAAGGTGCCCAAGCCCTCTCTTCATTTTCCAGGCTTGAGATACTGCAGTGAGTGCTTGGGCAATGAGAGACTGCTTCCCTTAGCAGACATCACCTTCAGACACCTGATCAGGCTGGACAGGGCGTCCTGCGGGGCTGTGAGCATCACTCCAGAAGGGCACAGCTCTCCTGTAGGACATTGGTGATGTCTGAGAGTGCCTGATCTGCCCACGCCACTCAGCATCCTTGTCCTGTCCTCTCCATCATACTCTGCAGAGCTGTGCTGGAAAGGAGAGGTGTTTTGAAATCTGCACCTTCAACAGGACCCCTCTGCTCCCAGGGCAGTCCAGTGGCTTTTTCAGAGCAACTTCTGTGTGCAGCCCTCCTCCAGCTGGGAGCAGTGCAAGCACAGAGCAGCTGGGCACCAGGCTGATGGACAGAGCAGCCCTCCTGGATGGGAGCACTGACGCAGGTTTACACTGAGAGCAAGGGGGCATGGGGGAATTTTACCCTTTCCACAGTATTTCCCAAGTGGGATGGGGGTGTCTGTTTTCTAAAGCAGAGTGTAATGAGACACATTTGCTGCACCTCATCTCCCACCTTCCTCTGTGGAAGAAAGCGTCCTTCGGAGCTTGCACCCTGCGCTCTAGTGCAGCACAGGGAACTCCTCCCCAGGAACCCTCCCTCCAAACACCCTGGGCTGTTGCTGCCTTCATGGGTCATTGCTGTAAAGCAGGGCTGACCCTCAAGGAGCCCCTGGGGAGAGGGCACAGCTCAGCACAGCACACTCAGCCAGCACAAACCAGAGCTGAAGCCTCGGAGCTGCATAACGGTACCCCCGGAAAGAAAAGCTCCCTTAAGTATTTCACAATGAAGGAATCAAATCTTGCTCTAAGAAGTTTCTCTGAATTTTTCTGGTTTATCTCCTTTGGCTGTTTCCATGCCCAGAAGCAGCAGATGTCCAATGGCAGCTCCATGAACGAGTTCCTTCTCCTAGCATTCACAGACAGGCGGGAGCTGCAGCTCTTGCACTTCTGGCTCTTCCTGGCCATCTACCTGGCTGCCCTCTTGGGAAACGGCCTCATCATCACTGCCGTAGCCTGCGACCACTGCCTCCACACCCCCATGTACTTCTTCCTCCTCATCCTCTCTGTTCTTGACCTGGGCTCCATCTCAACCACTGTCCCCAAAGCCATGGCCAATTCCCTCTGGGACACCAGGGCCATCTCCTATGCAGGATGTGCTGCCCAGGTCTTCTTTGTATTCTTCTTGTTTGGTGCAGAGTATTCTCGTCTCACCATCATGGCCTATGACCGTTTTGCTGCCATCTGCAAACCCCTGCACTAC
The DNA here is from genome assembly GCF_047370975.1 of Nipponia nippon. NCBI lineage: Eukaryota > Metazoa > Chordata > Aves > Pelecaniformes > Threskiornithidae > Nipponia > Nipponia nippon. The sequence goes on along the minus strand of NW_028262409.1, from coordinate 4,372 downwards.
GGGACCCTCCTGGGCAGCAGAGCTTGTGTCCACATGGCAGCAGCTGCCTGGGGCACTGGGTTTCTCAATGGTCTCTTGCAGACTGTGAATACATTTTCACTCCCCCTCTGCCACGGCAATGCTGTGGACCAGTTCTTCTGTGAAATCCCCCACATCCTTAAGCTCTCTTGCTCACAATCCTACCTCAGGGAAATTTGGCTTCTTGTGGTTAGTGTCTTTGTGGGCTTTGGGTGTTTTGTTTTCATTGTGGTGTCCTATGTGCAGATCTTCAGGGCCGTGCTGAGGATCCCCTCACAGCAGGGACGCCACAAAGCCTTTGCCACGTGCCTCCCTCAGCTGGCCGTGGTCTCCCTGTTTGTCAGCACTGGCATGCTTGCCTACCTGAAGCCCCCCTCCATCTCCTCCCCACCCCTGGAACTGGTGGCAGCAGTTCTGTACTCAGTGGTGCCTCCAGCAGTGAACCCCCTCATCTACAGCATGAGGAACACAGACATCAAAGAGGCACTGAGGAAACTGTTTGAACACAGACTACTGCAGCATCAGTAAGGTGGCCATCATCCTCAGGAAAAGCTCGCATGCTCTTTTGATCATATGTGTCTTGGTTTTCTCTTTGTTTATTTTACGTCATATATTACTTCCACTTAAATAGTATTGTTATTATTCCCCTGCCAGTGTTTTCTGACGCAAAAGATCTCACACAGATACGGAGCCAGGCTCCCTGTCTAGGGAAACACAATAAAGAATCCAGCAGAAAATTCTTTGACTCTGCTCCCATCTCATACAACTCCACTGAAGCTGGGAGTGCAGCCCCAGCATACAGGAGGGGTCAAGGAGCCACGAGCCCAGCTGCCACATGGAGGAGCAGGCACTCGTGAACCTCAGGGATGCCCCTCACTGCCTCAGTGGGCAGATCCTTTCTGCCACCTTCATGTTGGGGCTGCTGCTTCCCTGGAGCCATGGCTGTGGACACCAGCAGGACCTGGTCTCTTCAGAGCAGTACTGCCAGCTCAGGGGCCTGTGGAGAGCACAGGGTGGGAACCAAGATAAGTGGGCCAGGGGAAAGGAGTGGCCAGGTAAAAGAGCAAGGGAGTATTTCTGTGCCTGCAAGGAGGAATCCATCAGAAAGAGAAATAGCTGAGCTGTGTGACCAGTTCGTGGACAACTGTCTCCCATGGGAGGGACCCCACGCTGGAGCAGGGGAAGAGTGTGAGGAGTCCTCCCCCTGAGGACGAAGGAGCAGCAGAGACAACGTGTGATGAACTGACCACAACCCCCATTCCCTGTCCCCCTGTGCTGCTCGCAGGGGAGGAGGTAGAGAAAATTGGGAGGGAAACTGAGCCCAGGAAGAAGGAAGGGGTGGGGGGAAGGTGTTTCAAGATTGTTCTTATGTCTCATTACTCTGACTTTTGATTGGCAATAAATGAAATTAATTTCCTCAAGTTGAGTCTGTTTTGGCCATGACAGGAATTGATGCTGATCTCCCTGTCCTTATCTCGGCCCACGAGGCTTTTGTCATATTTTTCTCCCCCTGTCCAGCTGAGGAGGGGGAGTGATAGAGTGGCTTGGTGGGCACCTGGCATCCAACCAGCATCACCCCACCACAGAAGTAGAACATTTCCTTCCCTTTAAATTGTTTCCTTAATTTCTTCGTTGCTTCTTTTTATTTTTTGACATTTTCTGAATTGTTCTGTCGTAATCAGGCCTATAACATTAAAAACAGTATGGTTGTGTCTCACATGGAGTTCAGTGCCCTAAAACACTCCCTGCCCAGGTCTGTCCTTGCCACTGCTTGCCCTTTCACACAGCCGGTCACACTCTGAGGGGCTGAGCTCTCTCAACCGTTCCAGAGAAGAAGGGTGACCGCCTTCAGGGAAACGCTCTGTTTCTGCATGGCCAACATCTTTGTGTTACCAGCACTTCTGGAAGGAGTCCCTAAATCAGCAAGACACACTCCCGTCACATTCCCTCAGCGGTGCATGGGTTGTCATTCTATTTTAGGTGCAGAAAGGGACAAGATTGTCCTGACCCAGCACCAAACACCTCAATGCAGATGTCTACCTCTAATCAAGTTGTCTAGGCTTCCCTTTGCAGTAAATGGAGAGACAGAAGATGTCTCAACCGAGATGCCTGGAGATTTCCTGGTGACCAACTAATGCTCCAGAAGGGAGCCCAGGGTCACATTTCCAAGCACCTCATGGGTACATCTGTAACCCCAGGGCAGCTCAGACAGCAACAGCCGCTGCATGTGGGCAAATGAATCCAGACCTGAACGGAGGTCTTAGTCTTGAGTTGAAAACTACTTAAAACTTATTCTAGGCAACAACTCAAAACACTCTTCATTTGCAGAATGTCAGGTATTTTGGCTGAGTGCTAATACTGTTTTCCTCTTTTTATTTTTGTATTTGGGAGGACCACATGAGCACAGTACATTACTTCCCCTCTGCCAACATATTTATATGCAGCTGTTCATCGAAATACATTTCCTACCAGTGCTCTCAGTGGAGAAAATTTATTCTGAAAAACTACTCTATCTATAGTGACCTGTTTCCCATCTCTTCTTCAGCATCTCTGCCCTTTCTCCTTCCTCTACCTAGTTTGTCTTTACAGAGAACTCCAGGTAAAGATTGATTGAGTAATTCAATGTGGGAGATATTTCTGGACACCATCCAGTTCCCCTCCCTGCCCCCGACTCAATGGAGGGCTCCTCCCAGTTATGTGTCGTCCACAAACACGTCGTGGGTGAACTCTGTCCCATTGTCCAGGCCACCACTAAAGATGTCAGACAGCATTGGCCCCAGCACTTCTCCAGGAGGGACGCCTCTAGAAACTGGCCATCGGTTGGACTTTCTAACAAGGATCCTTATGTTCCCCCCAGCTGCCATGACATTTCAAAGCCAAAGGGCAGCAGCCTTGCAATGACAGCAGCCATTTCCCTCAGCCCCCTTGGGTGCATCCCCTCTGCTCCCAGGCACTTGCCTGTGTCCAGCTGGCACTAGTGCTCCCCAGCTGCAGCTTGCTTTCACATGGCTGAAGCTTTGCTACCCCAGAGGCTGCTGGGGGACTCAAGGACCAGGGAGACTTGGGGGCAGACCTTACCAGGCAAGGGGTGGGGAAATGAGGCAATGAGATCCTCAGCCTCTTCCATGCCTGTGCAAGGCCTTTTTGGACCGCACTGGTAGTCCAAGTAATTGAATCTTGCTGGGATTTATCTGTCCCTCACTGTCAGGAGAGTACCTCAGGCCAAATTAGCCTCAGATCCACATTTGGGACTTCATCTTGGAGGGGTTTCGCTTGGGAAGAAGAGCCCAGGAGTGAGGAGCTCAGCCTCATGGTGAAAAACATTTTCCTTATCTCCAGGCTGAATGCTCATTGTTTTTTCCTCCCAGCCATCACTAAGAACACAATCATTAAGAGCCTGGCTCTGTATTCTCCATGACCTCCTCGTAGGGACTGGCAGGCTGGGATGACGTCCCCCTCAGCCTTCCCTTCTCAAGGCTGGACAAGCCCAGCTCCCTCAGCGTCTCCTCACTGGCAAAGTGCTCCAGTCCCTGGCTGTCCTGAGGGGCCTTTGCTAAACCCAATCCAGCTTGCCAATATCGTCCCAGAATTAGGTATCTGAAGTCTGGATGGAATATTCCAGAGAATTCCTTCCCTCCGTCTCCTGGCCATGCTCCTGGTTGTACAGCCCAGGATGCTGGTGGCCTGCCTTGCTGCCAGGACACACGGCTGCCTCCTGTCCAGCTCGCTGACCACCAAGACCAGTCCCATTCCCAAACACATTGCCCCATGCCCTCCTCCCCTCAGCCCATGGAGAACACCAGCACAGCAGCACGGCCTTGTGGGGGGACAACATCTTCAGCCTGTTCCTGACCTCAGCTTTGGAAGAAGAGCCCGACCTCCAGACACCGGCACTGGGGAAATCCCCTTTTATTACAGAGACGTGACATGGGAGGCCAGCTGCACCATTGGGCCAGGCACATGTGCAAAGACCTTTGGGTCAGACAGACTGGGTTCATGCCTCTGGAGAAGCAAACTGCATGTAGACATTCCTGGAGAAACACAGTGATCACAGATTAAATGCCCAAAGCACAGGAGATTCCCCAGATACATTGGAAATCACTTGTGAAGAGACATGGGCAGCTTATTGCTGCTGAAAGACTGCTGATTGAATGAGCTTCTTCAGTGCGTCTTTGAGCTCCTGGTTCCTCATGCTGTAGATGAGGGGGTTCACTGCTGGAGGCACCACCGAGTACAGCACTGCCACCACCAGGTCCAGGGATGGGGAGGAGATGGAGGGGGGCTTCAGGTAGGCAAACATGGCAGTGCTGATAAACAGGGAGACCACGGCCAGGTGAGGGAGGCACGTGGAAAA